>NW_017307329.1:49172-71169 GCF_000935625.1 Nanorana parkeri
AAATTGTCTTACTGCTGTTCCACACAGTGTTGAGAATGTTATAACACTGAGACTGATCATGTGACTATAGCAGGAGGTTAGTGCAAGTGAGTTTCAATTTAAACTGCCGCAGGTAAGACTCAGTAAAAGTTTGCTGAAAACCCTTGCAATGTAGGAAACTCACCAAAAGGAGACTTTTTTTTTTTCATTTTCTGAGCAGAAGTTACATTTTAAAACAACCCAATCCACACCACCGGTCTTATTTGCTAAGGCAGTGCAAAGAATAGCAACTCCTAAAAGCATCAAATGTTACTTTACTATGGTCTGTCAAAGCCCAACTATGTGACAAGTAGGGTCCCTTTACTAATTCTCTAGCTTCAATGGTCCTCAATAAGACACAGAATGTTGTGTGTAAGCACTGTTTTCTGCAGAATTCTCCGTTAAGCCCAGACAATCACCAACTCAAAAATGCATGACTGTCTGGGCTCAAAGGAAGTGGGTTGAATGATACTGGACATAATTTAGGGCCCATTCACACCACATCCAGGCCTCTGTTCACAGCAGCGTAGTCCGTTCCAGACCAGACCAGACAAATACCGCTTGTCTTATTTTGTCTGGTCTGGAATGCACTGAAAAAATGCATACTGGAACGCACCTGTAAGATAAAAAAAACCCCCCATAAACCTCCTGAATGCAGCAAAATCGCAGTAAAAAGGTGGCAAAAAGCAATGCACTGGGTTCCAGATCTGGTCCAGATCTAGTCCAGAAAATGGTGTGAACCTGCCCTTAACCCAGAAGAGGAGCAGAAGCAAGAGGTCAGAGAGGACTGTCTGCAGGGGACAGCTCCAGGGAGAAGTATATATTGCAGTGTAAGCTTTTCTTTTCTTCTTTTGAGATGAGGTTGGGCTATAAGCAGAGAAAGCACACTAATGGTGTACTGGTATGGGATACTGCAAAACGATTGTTTAGCAAATATGCCAATTACAGCCAAAAATAATTTAGCTAACATTCAAATCTAAAGCAATCAGAAACAAAAAATCAACTAGCACGAGTCACCTAAATAGCAAAACACTTTCCTGTTTTTCATTCACTTATGTTCATTTTAACTAAGCATATTTAATAAATCTTCTCAAACATCACCCTGTGTATGAAAGTGACAATAAAATCACATTCAACCCCCCACTTGCTGCTTTAAGGACTTACTTTAAATGATGCCAATTGATTCGATCATCTTCTTCTTTCCAGGAGTTTTCAGGAGTCCCTCCAGCGCTGGTGCCGGTCACTTCTATGTCCACCGGTGTCTGTCTGTGTGCACACTGCCAGATGTGTGCATTGACTTACACAGTGTCTTTCCTCTTCTCCCAGCCGAAGATCTCTACCCCATGATCCTTCTCGGCCACTCGAGAATCTTCAGATGAGAGCGAACGGCGGAGACAGAGGTACGTTTTTACCTATTTGGTAACTTTTTGTTTGTTTTCGCATATCTATATCTACTGCCTGCACATGCAGTACCATAAAAGAAATAGATGTATACTTATGTATTATGGTGTGTATATATGTATAAAAAAAAACTCACTCAAAAGGCTCACTGGGATCAGGGTTTTGTATCTCAGGAGGGATTGGGATTCTCTTGTAAAACATCTCCCAGTCAAAGGCCCCCCGCATGGCATCTCCCGCTTGTGTCTCATATCCAAAGTGGTCGTGGTCGATGACATCAATCATGGGACATACAATCGTCTTGTGGTTCTGAGCTATACGGTCTGCAAGAGAAGAGACAATTCATTTTTAAACAAGTCCAAAACTGTAATCACAGTAAGTGCTGGAAAAAATGCAGTGAGTTGTTTGTACATGATCTCCCTTGTAGCACAGGATTTAGGTCAGACACTCAGCCATAAAAAGCAAGGAAGTGACAAATGCCAGCTCTCTGCTGTTCATCCTCACATTGACCATACTCCAGAGATGGACAATGAGTACTCTGTAACTGGCCACAGAGTAAGGAAATCTGTGTAAAGCATGCCAGTGTTAAAGGAAAGCCATAAAGCATTTTCAACGAGCACATATTTTGCATTATTACTGTTTATATTGTAAAGCGTTGCGCAAACTGTTGGCTCTATATAAATTCTGTATTTAAATAATAATAATAATATTGTAACGTGTGAGTGTAAGCACAAATGAAAAACACCAGCTTAATACAGGCACGTATGCAATAAGAAAATACTTGAAATACCGTATTTTGCGCACCGGACCATAGGACGCAGGCAGGTCCGGTGCGCCTTATGGAGCACTGAACAGACCGGAGTTTCTGTCACAGTTTCTGTGACAAAAGCTGCAGTTAGTGACCGCTGAGACAGGTGGCGCTTTGATTACAGCGCCACGGTCTCAGCGATCACACAGAGCAGACGAAGAACGTCCGTTCTTCGTCTGCTCTAGGGGCTCTATGGTGATGTCGATCGCCGCCGCTGCTCGGTTTTAATACAAGTGATCTGATTAGATCACCTGGATTAAACGAGCAGTGGCCCCTACTGTACATTTAGCTCTGCTTTAGCAGGGCTAAATGTACAAAAAACTACGCCCGTCGCCAGAAACTGCATGTCTCGGGCGTCGGGTGATAGGGATTCGCTCCATAAGACGCACACACATTTCCCCCCGCCTTTTGGGGGGGAAAAAGTGCGTCTTATGGAGCGAAAAATACGGTACTTGAACTTCAGGCAAATAAGAAAGACAAAAATGAATGCAGCTCTGTATTCATTAATACATCATGTTTTTTAAATGCAAACTCCTAAATTTGATGCACAGCAGAGCTCAGACTTGGGAGGGAGAAGAAGCACAAGCAGCCAATCAGGAGTGCTGCAATGCAAGGATCATGCTGATAGAAGGAAAGCATAGTGAGATGAGCTTATCACTATACGGCTTCTCTTTTTACTGTACACAGGGTGGAGGTGGGGAGGAGACCTCTGTTACTGAACTTCGTTCAACAGGGTGTCAACACAGATTCTCCTGCAGTGAAATCATTGCACTGTTGTCCCCCTTCTGAGCAATGTAACAACATGCAGGCAGTGGAGGAGGGTTGTTGGTAAAACCTCTAATCTCCTGGTACTTTTTCCTGTCATCTTTATCAGCTCATAGCTCTATTTATTTCTGTTTTGTACATCTGATACACTGGTTTAAGCTGCAATGGTAATCTGATAGCAAGTGGGTATGGCATAGGGTGGTGAGCATGATGTTCCCCCACATGAGCAATGCTCTGGGGCGTATGTGAAGCCATACAACTGATCCAAATGGGCAGGACTTAAAGCTTATTTAAACCCTAAAACAAAAACAAAAAATATATATATTGTGGCTTAGCAGTTCTTAGATGTGGTGGATGCATTTGTTTTATTTATCTCATTTATTTTCACCCAGTGATCTGTCCAATAAGTTTGTTATTTTTCTACTTCCTGTAAGAGACCAAACTGTCCAGCAAAAGTGGCAGATAGAGGGTTGAGACAAAGGCCTGGTTCACACCTGTATGTTTTGTAGCACGTTCAACGCTCTACGAACACTCTACAAAACGCTCAAACATAAAAATCCCATTGTTTTCTATGGGTATGGTTCACACCTTGCCGTATTTCAGCCCGTCTGAACGTGCTACAAAACGGTCTACGCCTAAAAAGGTACATGAGCTTCTTTGCGGCGTTTTTGTAGCGCGTTTCCATTGGGATACAGCCAAGTAGCCCTTCGGAAACGTGTGTTTGTCGCGCGTTTTTTACCGACAAACGCGCATATTCGGTACGCCTAGGTGTGAACAGAGCCAAACCCTTTAACACTGACAGGGGTGCTTACAATGGTTAGCTTGTATTCATTTAAGTAGACCTTTATCCTAACAGGAAAACCAAAAAACTGTTTCCGTAACTTCCTTCAAAATCTGCTAGCGCATCTAACATTATCGTCTCCACAGGTTAACAATCTTGGTGTGCGAGAGCGTCTCCGTTGCTCCTGCTTAGAGTGGAGCCACCCCAAGAGAGGAAGTGTGTTACTGGCCGGATCCCCAGATAAAAATAAAGAGCCTGAAAAAGGAAATCTAAGATTTAGGATTTGGTAAGCTGCAATATATTAAATGTGTTCAGGGCTAAAGATACACTTTAGCCGTGGTTCACACATAGGCGGCACAGTTTTTGCGCGTTTGTACGCGCGTTAGCAGCATGCGGTTATTTGCATGCGCGTTCTGCACATTTGTATGCACTTTTTAACGTGCGAACATGAAGACCCGCGTTTTGATTGGCAGCTCATAAACCATGGTTGGCAAAGGAAGAACGCGCATATAAAAGCGCAAAAATGCTCACGAAAATGTGCAACATGCTTCTGTTGCGCGTTTTTGGCCATTTCAAATTAAGTCTATGGGGAGGAAAAGCGCTTTTAACTGCCCAAAGAAGCTCCTGTATCTTTTCAGGCGTCTGGCGTTTTCCTGCTATGCGTTTTTCTGCTCAGGTGTGAACCAGGGTCATTAAAAATCATGGGATTTCTTGTGTTGGGCAGTTAAAAGCGCCTTCCGAACTGCTCAAAAACGCCTAGGTGTGAACCAGGGCTCAGTTACAAATAGTCAGCATCGTACATTGGGAGCACCCTTCATAGCTGACTGCCACAAATATCACATCTAAAACACCTCAATAGAGTTATATCCCCTGAAGAAGCCACGCAATTAGCAAAATGGGAAATGTGTGATTAGTCAACAAGTATAATCTGAGCTGAAGTAAGCAATTGCTAGCGACAAGAAAAAGTACCAGCTGATTAGATAGAAAGTAGGAAATTAAACTGGATGCATTCATACCTTAGTTATATGTATATGTGAGAAGTTATATTTGCATGTTATATACACATGCTATACTTTTTGCTTAGTAGTTTAGCACAGTAATTATGCTTTACACTGTTTAGCAGAGATCCCATGACTAAATGCTTAGGCATTTATTGACATGGGAATAGGGTAGGCATGGTGGGGGCGGGTGGGGAAAACATTGCGTGTTAAACATCAGGGTATATTTGCTCTGGAATATATTTGGTATTCTTACCAAGCAGAGGTGGAAGCCAGTTTACATTGGTTTCACAGTGTGAGTCGAGGAAAGTGATGACCTCTCCAATAGCCAGAGAGGCTCCCAGCATGCGAGTTCGAATTAAACCTTCTCTCTTCTTGGTGCGGACTATTCTTACTTTTGGGAAATTCACCATGTATTTTTCCAGACGCTTTTTCAGATGCTCTGAAAGAGAAAAACAGATGCTTTAGATCACAGATAAGTGACTACAAATCAATACTTCATTTTCACCTTCTCAAAGCAGAAATCATGCCACCATCTGTTTTTTAATTATTTTTACTAGAACTCTAGTAGTTGAAGCACTGTGACATTAGTTGAGTCTTCTAAACTGTACCAGTAAAGGAGCTTCGGTACATTCTTTCAGTGTTTGCAGAAGCCTCTCAAAGCTAAACACAAATGGAAAAAAATACATCCATTGTATATCTGCACACCAATGTGGCCAACATGACTAGTGATGGGCTTGGGCATGTTGTCAGCTCCACGTGCCGAGCCCGCCCGGAAGCTGACAGCGCCAATCACAGGTACTGAGACATTATCCCGGTCCGCAGTTGCAGAGATCTGGAAATGTCTCCGTGCCTGTGATTAGCGCTGCGGCGCTGTCAGCTTGCTGGCAGGCTAGGCACGTGGTGCTGCGAACACGCCTGAGCCCATCACTAAACATGACAACTGGGATCCACTGGAAGAAATAGAGGACCATTTGCATTAACAGGCCCATCAACCAACAAATTATATTTTTCTCTTTGCTTTAGTAGATGCTGAATGTAATACTTAGACATGAACCTTCACCACCTGCTGGTTGTCACTGTAGCTCTGATTTCTTCTGTGCACACCTGACCCTTGTTCAATACCTCTAAAGGGAATTTAAAATGTCCACCTAGGGCCATGATACATGGGTTTGCTAATGCCATGGATAGATTTCTCTGCCTCTGACTTCTGTCTGACTGTCCTTGCCTTGAATGTCGTATGAACTGTTTGGACTGTGTGTATTCCACTTGTGAATCATTAAGAATCTACATACCAAAAAACAATTGGTTAAATTGTTTTACACCATTTCTTTTCCTTTATACTGGCTTTTTGAAATAACAAACAAGACATTTGAGATGAGATAAATGTTTTAGTGCGGAATAACACTTTTGGTAGCTAACTAGTACCTTTTTATTGATATCTGTACACCAGACCAAAAAGAGGATGAACTGAAGATGAAAGAGGGACAAAGGGATTTGGTTTCAAATCAGGGGACAGTTGGGAGGGATGGCAGTCTGAGCTCTGCCTGTCTGTCTTGAAATTGGACTCTTTCCCATGACCTAGCCATCAGCCTATTGACTCTTCTACTTTCAAATGTGACTCTTTTTAAGAGAACTTACACTGCTTTAACATCTGCCCTTGCAACACAGAGGGTCTACAGAACTCTGTGACACTGATATATGTATTGACTGAAGGGTTTTCTTGTGTTGTTCAGGGAAATCTTCATAGCGGAGTTCCCAGACCTGCACACCTGTTGCAGCAACTACAAGTGATTCCTATTCTCCATGTTGAATTCCTCTGGAGAGGAACAGCAGCCCAGTGGCTGGAACTACAAGAGATAAGAAATCAGTGACTGACTTAGCCCACTAATAATGCTATTACAAAATTGTAAGGCCTTCTCACAACTTGAATGCCCAACTGAAGTCTAATTTCTTTGTAAAATATCCTTTTCTCTCAGTAAATATGCTGCTTGCCCTCCAGTGCTCTGTGATAGCATAGCTGAGTAACAGCTACCCCTCTCTGCACAACTGTCCTCACACAGACTTGTAGCGCTAAGGAACGCAGTTGGCATGTCCCTCCAGCTCTGTTATGTTACTGGGTTTAATTCTTGGACTGCACAGTCTTATGTAGACACCCTCTACAGCTCCTGTACCAGGAAAGTGGAGGTAAGACTATAACTCTAATTGCATGTGCCTGGAATAAACTAGTTCTTCTCGATTCGGAGAAGCAGGGGATCTACTCTTTGTTGAGTAATAACTTATAGCTCATAACATCAGATGAGCATAGGCATGTGGACGACTGCTAAGACAAACACTCCTTGGCAAACTGTCCTCAAAACTGTAACAGTTGACAAAGTCCCTAGTTTTATCTACACTTTTTCACAGCAGATAATGATCTCTATATGACTATGGTAACACTCTTTTCTGAGAGTGTACCATGGCCTCGGATTTAATTATAAATCCAAAAGTGGCACAAGGGACTTCAGAAACTATCCAAGCTTTTATTAAATTTCATTAGTCTCCTTTTTATGAGTTCCTTTGTACCATTGCACTTTTGGATTTATAATTGGATTTTCCGTCCCAGTGTGCCCGAAGGACTGGCGTTACAGCACTGGACATACATCAGTGTGGTATGCGGTCCACATTAGCATATAATGCCTCTGATTTAGAAGTGCTAATCCTTATTTCTGATACTTCAAACTCAGCAGCAATTGAAGAATCAGTTGGAGTACACAACTAGAAGCCTTTAATAAGGCAAATGATAACTGGAAAGCAACCCACACAAAGACTGTCCTGCATGATGGAAAATCCAACTGATGACTGATTACTTAAAGGAGAACTATGAGGGGAGTGAAAATCACTCATCCTCATAGTTCGAGCTGACGTGTGACAATGAAACTGTCAAACATCGGCTCAATAGTTCTGGAAGTGAGCGAACACATACCGTCGCTCGCTCACTTGTCGATCATCTCCCTGCAGAGAGCGGTGACCGTCAGTCACAGCTTCCTGCAGGGATTCCCTCCCCCCCCACTACGATCCTCCAGCGCTGACTGGAGGAACGGATGGGGAGGGGGCGGGTACAGTTGGCTCTGCCTCTAGATAGGCAGAGCCAGCTGTCACTCACGCAGCTTGGTGGATCTCGACAGCATTGTTAATCTTAGACAGTTGTCACTGGAAGAGGTGTCCCCATTACATGATTTACTCTCATCCTTGGCTCTGGTAAAAATGTTGGATTCTCACTCATCATCTCAGTGGCAGTGGTCACCAGGACAAGCAAGTGTGATTCTCACCAGTGTAAAAACTTGACAGAGGGTCTAATCTTTCCCCCACATTATCTAAAACTTTCTAAAATAAGTTTTTCCTTGACATACATATTAATTTCTTAAAACTTATGTAAGCTGTCTAAGATGTTCCTGCTTAGTGACATGGAACTTTACACCCATAGTGCTTCCATCATATTAAATGAACTACATCTATTTATTTTCTGAGCGAATTGCAAAAATAATCCTTCTTTCACTGCCGCACAGCTTGCTTACCCACCTCTGCAGATCAATATTTCCTCCTCCTAATGTTTAAAAAAAGAATGATGAAAAAAATCACCAAGAACAACTGTATAAACTTTTTGCTTACAGTCCTCAGGGGTGCTGTGGCAGACATTAAAGCTTTACTCCTTTAATAATTTAGGAGATGTGTTTGACTTTCAAGGAATAGATATGGCGAGAGTGGTCTCAGTGGGGAACAGAGTGATCAAATGGATGTGTTTTGCCAGACCTTCTAACAGACACAGTGAAACAAGTAGCAGTGTAAAAATATAGAGAAATAATGAGGTGTGCTGCATGTAATGTGTCAACACATAATACCGGAGTTCAGAGAGTCCAAGAATATTCTTCCAGAATGTGCTTTATATAGAAAAATGTGGTGCAATTCTCCTTCAATGCGACAGACATGCCTATATTTGGATCTGATTTAGAAAAAAATAATATTTAAAGCTGTTATCACAGTGCACTATGGCTACTAATAATGGACACGGTTTGTTTGCAATGGGGTTTCACTCTAAAAGGGTTGTGGCTCTTCACAAAGGTCTATGAACTATTCACAGCTTGGGGAAAAAATGTCAGTGTAAACTGTTGCGTTTGCAACTGGTTAAGAACATATGGTCATAGTAAACAGTCATATTATATATTACAAAATAATGTTGCCAAATTAATAAAGGACTGTCGGGTTATCACACAGACTGCAGTAATACTGGAGAAAGCCTACGAAATACCCTTCTTTGGTTCTTGGATCACAATGATAATGGTTCCATCAATCAAGCAGACCTTTCACAAGAGACTTAAGTAGGCTGCCATTGCTAACCATCACATTTGGCTTCAGCGTTTTCAACCCCAGACATAGAAAGAGTAAATGACCACACAATATGTAAGTTTCGATAGGTTCTTCGGGAACCAGATGAAATTTAGGTTAGCACCCTTTCGGCCGGCATCCCTCGATCAACTGTCAATGAGCTCTGTTCGGGTATTCTGATGGTGGCTCGCAAAAGTTGATGGACAAATTTGTTTTATTTTTTTTGTTCAGCCTGCAGGTTGAACAAAAGAAATGGAACAGTGTATGGCCAGCTTAACTAGATAAGGAAATCTGACACTATTCTGATGCTCATTTACAGCATGCTTGTTCAGATTCTGTGACTCAAAAATATCAAGGACAGAAAGTTTGGAAACAAGCATTTTTAAAAGAAGCCTGCAGTGGCAGACACCCTAAATCTTTTTCCAAAATTGCACTTTATGCCAAAGACCAACATATTATCAGAAAGACTGTTATATTAAAGAGACTGTAAAGAGTTATCAGGGGTAGAGGGTCATAATGGAGCAACTATATTTGTATTGCTATGTCACCAGAGAGAGTGCTGTGTTATCAGAGAGATCAACTTGCTATAAGACAGACTGTAATGTTACAGAGATGTCATTAAATATGTGTATTTATGTATTATATATATTAGGGATGCACCGATATATCGGCCGAAAATGGCACTTTTGGCTAAATGCCAAAAGTGCAATTTTCCTGCCTATACATTGGTGCATATCTGCTTTCTTTCCTCCCCGCTGGGCGCTGCTCTGTATCCCAGCGGGGAGGAGACAAAGTGTGACAGCCGGCCGAGCGCTGTGAGAGGAGAGCGCTGTGAGCGACCGGCGTCTTTCCTCCCACACCGCTCAGCCTCCTATCACAGTCCGGCAGAGCGGTGTGTGGGGGGAGATAGCCCGCGCTGTCACAGGAGGCTGGGCTCTCCTCCCTACACCGCTCGCTCAGCCTCCTCTGACAGCATGTCAGAGAGGAGAGCAGGTACAAGCAGTCAGTGATCAGTGATCGCTGAGTGTTTGTACCTAATTGAGGACATGGTATGCTTACTATATCCTCAATTATGAATGAACGGGAGTGAGCTACATCTCCTCCTATACATTCATAATTGTGGTTATAGTACACATACTCTGTCCTCATGTTATGAATGAACAGGAACACTCAGTATAGAGGATTCCTGTTCATTGATAACAGTGGATACAGAAAAAGAGATAGAGGACTCTGTGTCCTCAGTCTCTTTTTCTATTTTAAAAGGGAAATATCAGGGGTCTGTTTAGACCCCTAATATTGCCCCAAAGCCCCTAAAAGTAAAGTAAAAAATAAAAATATTTAATAAAAAATTAATAAATAAAAAATTTAAAAGTTTATAAGAAATAAATACAAATATTTGAAAAATTTGAAAACATTTACATAAAAAAAGCATTTTCGGTTACGGCCTGACAATTTTTTAAATTTCGGTTTCGTTTTGAAATTTCCATTTCGTTGCACCTCTAATATATAATGTATATGTATTCTTTTACGTGTCTTAGCCCTGAAGAAGGTGAATTACCTTCAAAACATGGTGGCTATACATCTAACAACCTTACTGGTTTGCCTTTTGGCATTGGAGGAAAAGCTGTGTGTTACACTGTCAAGTTACCAAAGACACAGCCTTGTTAGGGAGAATGTCTATACGATTCTAGGTAAAAGTGGTATAGTGCATGGGAGGCCTTATTAAACCTAAAACCAAAGGGATGTAGTACATCGCGATTCAGATTAGTCATTTTTATATTTACAGCAGCAAAACAAATATTGGGGAGATTATGGAAGGCTGGGATTCCAAAGATACATCAAGTTAAAAATGAAATAATCTGGTATGTGGTAAATGAAAAATGATGGGCAATAACAAATGACAAGATCAAAAAATTCCTAAAAATGTGGTCTCCCTGGGCAGTAAATTATATGCCTATGTTATTGAGTTGAGGAAACAAGGATATGGGATTACAGAGTATGGTTTATCACATTAGAAAGAGGGGGAGGATGGAGGACTGGAGGGGAAGGGAGAGAGAAAACTTTGCTTTTTCTTTTTTTTTTTTTATTATGTTAGTTTTGCTTAGTAATGTCAGATGGAGTGACGTGCTGTGCC
Source organism: Nanorana parkeri (assembly GCF_000935625.1). Classification (NCBI taxonomy): domain Eukaryota; kingdom Metazoa; phylum Chordata; class Amphibia; order Anura; family Dicroglossidae; genus Nanorana; species Nanorana parkeri. Next base: position 60,440 of record NW_017307329.1, read on the forward strand.
TTCTGTGCTGGGTGAAGCATCCCAAGCCCTCCGAAGCTCCCTCACGTCCCACCAAAGCTCCGCCCCAGCTCAGTAACCTAGCTGTGTGGGGAGGAGGAAGGGAGGAGACAGCGAGGAGCCTCCCTGTCCCTCACTTGCTCCTCACTGGTGAGGCATTGAGATCGATGTCCTTACTTTTTTTTTGTTTTATTTTTTTTGATTGGACAGCTTGGACCAATGGCGCTTTGCTATTGGTCCAAGCCATCCACAGAGCTCACGCCTCTAGCACAGAGTAGAGGCTGTGACAGCTCTTGCCTCACCAAGTTAGGTTACAGAAGCAGTGGGGAAGCCTGCTACTGTGTAACCTACCTGTCAAAAGCCGGATGCAGCACTGCCTGTAATTAACAGTCAGTGCTCCGTCCATGACAGGTTACACATTGGGGAGGCTTTCCCTGCTGTGTAACCTGTTACAAGCCGCTCAGAATGGAGAAAAAGCTGTCAGCTTCAGACTTGAAGCTGACACCTTTTCTCTTCATAATACTAGGTGAGGCTCTGCCTCCCCTGACCGCATGTCCCTGGTCAGCTGTGGGGTTGAGGATGTGTTAGAAGTGTAGACTATAGAACTTGATGAACAATTTTCGGCAATATATGCCATAATTGGAATGAAAGGATGGTGGATTACATTGTTAAATAAATAATTGTACAATGTAGGGTTAATTGTTTTGTATTTATGCATTTTTGGAAAATTAATCAAAAAGGAATTGAAACAGAAAAGTGGTATAGTCTATGTTATCACTGCTTCCCTAACGCAGTGCTGTCAAGGGGGGTCCTCCCTGGCCTGGCATTTCCAAACCTCTGCAGTTCTGAAAACATTACAGGACACATAACCACACAAAATGCTTTGAGAATATTGAGCAGAAGCAAAACCTAGTGTGTGCATCTTTGTTAATAAAATAACATTACCACTCTGGGGCAATGCTAAGGGCATCCATTATACCAACAAGAGAGGGAGAAATGCCAATACTCTTGTGTAGTTATTCACTGACAAAGCATGAGTCTGCCATCAAATTCAGAAGAATTGGCATGTCTAATGATATGAAAATGGCAACAATGAGAACTACAGGAGCTGCCAAAATTATAGTGTATGCCAAGCCAAAATCTTTATTTTTTCTTCTAATTTTGTATAGAGTGGGGGATGATTAGAATTCCTGTTGGATATTACTGCTGTCCGGGGCTCTTGAAGGATATACCCTCATTTCCTGTTCTTCTGCCAATTGTTTCTCTAGGAAATGAGGGAAAAGTTACAGGGACAAACACACAGCAAAAAAAATAAATAAATCTGACAGGGGTTCTAGCCTGCTTCTACTCTACTAAAAGAAGCATGTATTTCTTTTCTGTGTTGCTGTTGGAGATTTTCCCTCACTTTTGTTTGGAACTGTTATCAATAAGTAACAGGAAATCTATGTAACAGATCCTTAAGCTGGATACGCTGGATTAAGCTGATGAACCATGGGTGCAGTTGTCAGCAACTCTTATTTATTTCTTCTTCCCTGATAAATCATTTCACAAGCCCTGGCAGCTTTGTCATTGTACGAATCTTCATACTAAATTTGAACAGCTGTTATTTTTTTTTTCCCCCAGCAATCAGCGTAAATTATTTAGCTGTGCTCTGTCTGCCAGAACCCTAATTGCCTCCCTTAGAGCCTCTTTATTTTTCCACAGACCTCCCGTCTGTTCCATCCCCGAAGATCGCAGGATGGCATCGCCGTATCAGCTCTGCTCGCTTGCCCTTTTGTTGCACGTTGCCCTTCAGCTCTGATTAGAATCTTAATGGGGACGATTGGTGTTTAAGTTATAATTGCAACCTGTTGGACCCATAAACACCTCGTAGATCACACTTAAAGGCAATAAAGCTGGGCTTAGTTATCTAATTCAGGGAATTGCGGAGATCTTGAGCGCACTCTGCAGAATTACTGTATATGGCATAAATATTCTATTAAAAATTCCTTTACAGATGAGAAATATTTAAAGGGCTGCAGTAAAGATGTGTTTAAAGAAAACAATTTTTTTTTTTAAAACGAGGCATCTCTGCGTGATCCTGATGTTTGTAATATTAATGAATAAAAATGTAAATGTGTTTCTGTCAGGACTAAAAAAGCTGAGATAAACTTTGTTCCATGGAGGATTTGTTAGTTCTGCACTTTGAACTTGCCAGAGAGAAGAGAAAATTATAAAGTACTAACATTCATTTATTAAAGATATGGTATAATGTTTTTAAGTCAATTTAATTATAAAACAAAAATATTTTTAAAAAGTTCACAAGCTTATTAATGCAGCTTTGACATTATTTTAGAAAATACTGATGTATAGATGTTGTTTGTTTTTTAAATAAACTTTTGAGGATTATGTTCTTGTTTTTTCTTTTTATAGGGCCATGTTACAAAAGGGCTAAAATTGATTTTTGTTTCTAAAGGAAAAAATATTGCACGGAAGACGAGTGTTCGCTCAGGTCTCTGTAGAGATAATTCATCTCTATGCTGATCTAAAGTCGAAAGCACACTGCAGTATTTAAAGGGAAACGAATGGTGCAGGGTCAATTTCATTTTAAGATTTTCTTTTAAAGTTTTGAAGTTTAGAAAATTATGTTTTGTAGTGTTCTTTTTGGTGTTAGTATAAAATCTTTATTTTACAAATAAACGTTTATAGGGTGCACCGAAGGCAATTGGTTGCAAAAGCATGTTGGGATTTCTAAGGCCTGGTTCACACCTGGGCGTTTAACAGCGCGTTCCTACGCGCTGTAAAACGCTCAACATGTGAAAGCCAATGATTGCCTATGGGCATGGTTCCCACCTGGGCGTTTTACAGCACATAGGAACGCGCTGCAAAACGCCCTACGCCCAAAGAAGTACAGGAGCTTCTTTGGGGCATATTTGCCGCGCGTATCCATTGGGATACAACCAGGTAGCCCTCGGAAACGCGCTTGTCGCGCGTTTCTTTACCACGATTCGCACGAAAAGGGGGGACAAACATGCATATTCGATACACCTAGGTGTGAACCCAGCCTTAAAAAGAAACTCAGCACTCCAGACTGACTAATTAAAATGACTCGTCCACCTGACGCTAATCTCCGATGTCTTCTCGAGCTAGGCTTGTTAAAAAATCTTCAGCATTTCACACTTGCAAACATAGGGGCCAGAGGTGGTATCCATAGGGAGCAGCAAGGTACCAGGAACCTGGTACAACTAATGTTTTGAGAATGCTGAAGATGTTTCAGGCAGCGTAGCTAGTGAGGGGTAAGTGATAACCCTTTCCTTTGAAGCTATGTCTGTGGTTTTCCAATTTCAAAAAAAGTTGAAAGCCTCTTTGATGTCTCTGCTAGGACATCTTAATGTTCTAATCCAGCAGATCCCTGCAATCGAAGACAGCATAATCTGACCTCTGGCCAACAGAAATGGCCAATTTCCTCTACCTCTCCTATAGTACACCACTGCAGCCTCAGAAAACCTCTTCAACATATGACCTTCCTGGGAATGTTGGATTTTTGTGTCCCTTGCTGCATTGGTTCCTTCCTTTTGTTATATTGCAGGGGACACATATCCAATACTACTGAAAGTGTCAAATTTGGAAGAGGCTTTCCTAGGGTGAAACACTGGAAAAGTAGAAGAAATGAGCCTTGAAAAGGTGAGTATACAATGTCTTAATTTGCAGTGACCTGCTGGAAAACCCTGAAAGGGTCTGGTAGCGTGAATGAAAAAAAGAGATTCAGTGACCCTAAGCAGGCTGCTGGTAACCTTACACATCCGCCCAAGTGACCTGGGAACAACTTAAAACTCAAGGTCCCCTATTATGTAACTCTCAACTTCAGCAAAGGCCACCCCCTCCCGCAACTCACTATTGGTCTCTGAGGTCTTTTATTGCATTGGAGGGTAATTGAACAATCAATCAAGCTGCGCTAAGCCACATTGTCCAGAGATAGCAGCAGCAAAGCAGGCCGGCATGACATTCCAGCTACACTTTTTTTTTATACTAAATGCTGTCATTTAGTTAAAGCTTTATTTGAGCTTTTAAAGGGCAACAATGACAAGGACAGCAGGTCTTCTTTGAATTGATTGGAAAGGATAAAAAGCTTATTTCTCCCTTTACACATGTGGGAGTTTCTATTATATGTTTGTTACATGGCATGAATGCATTACCAAGAGAAATTGTACCAACTAGTCAGAATACCAGATGAAATTCAAAGTAATACTTAATATCTTTAAAATTATATAAAAGTTAGAATGTTTTTTTAGCTATTTCACTTCCAATGGATTCTGCTCCTTGATGTCTACAAGTTTTATTTTCCTGCAGAATCAGCTGGTTTCCTGTAGAATCAGCTGGTTTCCTGTAGAATCAGCTGGTTTCCTGTAGAATCAGCTGGAAAGTAGGCCACTGCCCTACTTTCTGCTTCCCCCAACTCCTTCCACCTTTCTTCTTTCGCCAATAGTAGATGGACAGCTGCTGGAGACTGTTCTCTGCCCCTTGTGATCTTGTACTGGACAAGAAGTTTAGGGAAGCGGAGAGAGTTGGAGGGGGCTGTTTGGAAACATGTTGAATGTAGGTGCTTGGGTAAAAATTTAAAATGAAACATTTTGAGTTTCCCGCTCGTGCACGCCATGTGGCGGCGCGCACAAGTGGGCAGGGCTAACAGGCAGTCTTTTGACGGCCACTCACATTCAAGAAGCTCCCGGCCGGACGTCCAACTACAACGGCTGGCCGGGAGGTGGTTAAAGTATATGTCAAGACAAAAACGAAACATTTTCTAGTTTTGGAAAGAGTGAGGAAAGATTATAACTAAAAATGTTACTGCCATTTGGAGCTCACTTCCTGTACTCATGACAACAGTTTCAGCAGACAGGAAGGGAGGGAAAATCAGAAACAGGGACAGAGGCAGAAATAAAAATCTCATAGGGGTTCAAGCCTTTCCCTACTGTAGTGAAGAAAGCATTTTTATTTATGTATGTGTTGTTGCCAATAAGTTGCCTCATTTCCTGTCTAGTAAATTGTTGTCAGCAGGACAGGAAGCGAAGGAGAAGCTCTCTAACGGAGCCCCATATAGCAGTGAAAACCTGATAGAGGTTTTAGCCCTTCGACACACTATTCAAAACTAAGAAACAAGTTTTGGCTGGACATACATTTGAAAGCAGTGATGGTCAACTTGAAATGTATAGCTTTTCTCAAGTTTGGCCCTAGGCACTTCCAGAGGGCTGCATAATAGCAGCTTGTTTTCAAGCACAATGCATCAAGTTAGGTAGAACATTCAACAAGAATGGCCTGTAACGCACCTCAAGGCCCAAAAATATCGATTCTGCTGAATTTTTTACATGCATGGAAGAGAAAGCATAGTAACCCTCAGCATTGGTGACAGTGGCTGCAAAAAAAAACCCCAGTACTTGAGATGTGACCATGTTTCACATTACACCCTGAATAAACTGTAGGTGTAACCTGAAACATGGTCCACAAAGTAAACTTAGCCTTTAACCCTTTTGCTGCCAAGCCCTCTGGAACATTTTTCAAATCAGCTGGCCAAGCCATTTTTGAATTTTCTGCAATTTTTTCCTATTGATTTGATTTTCAACCTGAAAATGAGAAATCTCTAAGGGGGTTATTCACAAAGCTGCTGAAGGAGGTTCGGCTATTTACTTCAGCCTTGTACGGCTGATTTCAGCTGTACATCGGCTGCCGAAGTGCAGAAGGAGTTTGACTCAGCCGATCCAACATCTGGATCGATGAGCCGAAGGTCCGGCAGCTCACTCGCTGCCGTTCGTCCCTATTCTCATAGGGGCCTAACAGGAGTAAATGAATAGCTGAATGCTGTCGAGCTGCATTCTGCTCGGCTATTCTGCTCACTACAGCGGAGGTAGCGAGCAGAATAGAAAAAAAACATAAACAAATGAAAAAGTTTAAATTATTTAAGCACATGTAAAAAAAAAAAGAAAAATTAAAAAAAGTTAAGAAAATAATTAAAAAAAACAGTGTGGGGTCCCCCTCCCAAACCGTACCCTTTAGGTCTGGTAGGAAAGTTAAGCGGGACCCCATTTAAAAAAAAGAAAGAAAAAAAAGTGTCGGGTTCCCCCAAAAAATCCTACCAGGCCCTATAGGTCTGGTAGGAATGTTAGGAGGGACCCCAAGTTTACATTTAAAAAAAAAAATATGTGTAGGTTCCTCCCCAAAGTCATACCAGGCCCCTATGGTCTGGTAGGAATTTTAAGTAGGAACCCCACCCCCAAAATGGGGAAAAAAAGATGTGGGGGTCCCCCCTAAAATTCCCAAACCAGACCCTTGAGCCAAGCACAGGCCTGGCAGGGCAGGAAAGGGTGGGCGGGGGGACGAGCGAGTGGCCCCTCCCTCCCTGCTATACCAGACCACATGCCCTCGGCACTGGGAGGGTGCTTTTCCAGGGTCGCCCCTGGAAAAGCCCCTTGTCCCCGTGCTGATGGGGACAAGGGCCTTTTCCCCACAAGCCTTAGGGCGTTGGACTTGTGAATGAGTAGAGGTACTTGTACCCCTACCCATTTACTAACGGGTTAAAATAAATTTAAAAAAAAACTCCAGACTAAAAAAACACAACAAAGGCTTTTGACAAGTCCTTTATTGTTTAAAAAAAGAAATGGATCCACTAATGTAATCTTAAGGTTAATCACGACGACGAGGTGAAATAAAAAATAATAAATTTAAAAAAATAAAATAAAAACCCCTGTCACATTTTATTGCTATCCGGGGCTGCATTAGAGACCTCCCTTTCTGTGCTGAGGACAAAATTGACCAGAGAGGAATTGAGGGAAAATCTGCAATCTGCAAGGAAACAGACATCAATAAAAAGCTGACAGACGTGCTTAGCAGTCCACTCAAAATGTACTTCTGTTTGTGATGCTCACTCCAGTCACCTACTGTCCTGGGGACAACCTTTTTACTACACAGCTAAGAGATCCAACAGAGACTCCGATGGCAGTAAAACCTGACAGGAGTTCTAATCCTTCCCCACTCTATCCAAAACAAAAAAAAACCAAAAAGATATTGGCCATAGATATATTTTAAGTACCATTTATAGGTACCGATTTAGCTTTTAAAGCTTCAAGCATCTTGAAAACATGATGAAGGTTTATCTTTGCAGAGAAGAAAATAATGCATCAAAAAAAGATGTGGTTGAAAGGACGCTAAATGCTGCCCTCCAGCAAGCAATTAAAGCCTCTTTCTGCTGATTGAAGACCTGAAGGAAGAGATGGCTTTTTCTGGCTGTATGGGCTTGTGGGACGAGAGAGTGGTTCAATGTCTTATTCACTTCACATAAAAGTGCTATAACGGCCTTTACAATTGCCTCCTTCTCACAGTAGCCAGCAAACAGCATGGCAAAACAAGCTGATTGATAATTCTGCTATCTGACAAAGTGGCACATATTGCTACTGGCCTAATTTCCCATCATGGATATATTTTAGCATTGCACTCACGGCCATCTTAAGAAGTTCCCTTTTTTTAGAAGACTTCATTCCAGTCAGCGGCTTTAAACAAATTCACTGTATCACAAATAGTAGAGAGAAGAAAATGACTTTAGAATTCAGGAGTATGTAAGCCCAAACTGGGATACAGCAGATACAGGGAACATAGTTACACTATATATAAACGTAATCACTACAATTTCATATAAGCTGTACTTATATTCATTTAATTAAAACTTAGTTTTAATAGATTTAATTTTGTAGCGGTCATTAAACTAATACCTGGAAATTCCGGCATTAAAGGTCGTTGTTCAGATTTTCTATTATAGGGAGACAACGAGCTGTGCCTGTACCCAATTGTTCTCCTGCAATGTCTCTCTTTCACATAAGATTATGATGGAGACCACAGGTGGCAAGTTCAACACATATTATATAGGCATAAATGAATGTATTAATTTATATAAATAATCTTCAATTTATGTTCATGTAATAAAAAAAAAGCTTAGCTCTAATAACCATTTTTAATGATTACATTTTTTTTCATTCAGAGACTTATGCGTTTTTAACATCCAAAGCATCCCCATCCCTATCTCCACCAACCACCCATTCCCAAAACAAATGCCTCATTGTCTCACTGCCACAATTAGGCTAGGTTCAGAGCAATGCGCGTCCCAGGACTGCACGATCATGTACTAGTGCACACAGCAATTCCTGCATGGCCCCATAGATTTCAACGGGGTTACATCTACGCGGCAATCGCTAAAAAAGGTACAAGTACCATTTTTTTTTACGACACATGACTTTTTTAGCCACGATCGTGTTCAATTGCACGGGCGGAATCGTGGCGGGAAACTCCGCGATCCACCTTGCGCTGTTGGGGTGCCATTAGAGAATAATGGCACCTACAGCGCGATGGGCGACTCTGTGACCGCTCACCAATCCGCGCAGTTTTGTGCACAATTGCCGCACGGTCAGGAGTCACCCAGGTGTAAACCTAGCCTCAAGGTTACAGTAACAAGCTGCAATTTACGGACAAACATAACAGTGTCTATAGAAAAAGTAGTCAGTAACTGCAATAAAAGCTTAAGCACCACCAAATTAACAAAGGTAAATGTAGACTTTCCCCAGAAGAAGTCTCCCTCTAAAACGACTAATTATTCATTAGAATTAAACCATTAATTCCGACAACAATGAGTTTAAGAGCAAGTGGGACAGAGTTCATGAAGGACTCCCACTAACCCCAGATGCTATCATATTTGCATGTAGAGCCCTTATGTTTGGATGTTAAATTCTCAAGTCTTAGCGTATACTGGACCATACGGAGCCATTTCTGGTAAGGGGATATCCATTTTTGAGCTATTAACTTCCTTGCCAGAAACAGCAGTCAGGTTATTGCTGTTCCCACTTCATTATAGTTTCCAGAAAGTTGGATGTGTCCTAGGATACATGTTATAGGGTTCTGTTTAAAGGGATAATGTAGACTACAAATATATAGGCAATCGCCACTGTCCAGTATCTGCTAAGTTTTGGGCACTGCCAAAGCATGTGTAGCAGATCACCCAGGGATACACTATATCTAAAATAATTGGTGTCTGAATGCAGTCCCCATCTATGTAGTAGTTCTGGAGACCTATATGTTCTGTGCAGAATTAACAATGGCGTGAGTTTACTTGAGGCAGAAAGTGAGAGGGTGGGAACTACCTCCCATATTTCTGCCCACCACCTCTAGTTATCAATGGAGCATAGATCCATCGCCTATTGGTATTGCTTGGAATAGGGCAGTTGTCAAATGATTTAAGGTGTAGTATAAAGTAGGGACATTATACACTTGATAAATATAGAGGAGACAAGTGTCTCCAAGAGAGGTGTGTAGTGAAGTGGAGAAAATGTGTGTTGAGACTGATCATGTTTTAACTGTAAATATTAGCAGAACTAAGATTTATAGATGTGGAATTCCCTTTGTAGTTGCTGTGAAGACCTGAGGTTCCTAAAACAAAAAAAACAAAAAAAGTATTCTATGAATGCCCTAGTGTTTCTACCTCTCAAAATTATCCCATTTGATAAGTAACCCAGAAAAGCTACTGCTATGGCAGGCATCACCTCTTTCTCTCCCTCAAGTTTCCCCCAAAAGTACCAGAGTATCATCCACATAGAGTGCTGTTTTTTCAAAATTGACATCCCCTTGGAAGCCCTTTCACATGTTTACTGTGCCTGTTAAGAATTGCAATAGGTTCAATTGCAAAGTCAAATAGAAGAGAAGATAGGGGACACCTATGCAGATGCCCCTTTGCAACGGGCAAGATATTTGGTTACTGATTTTAATTCTTGTACTGGGGATCAAGTATAGTCATTTTACCCATTTCATAAATTTTGGTCCAAAATTAAACAAAATCAAAACCTTCCAAAAGTATGTCCATTCTATGCAGTCAAAGACTTGGGCTTTAGGATATAGGCATAATTGATGAGGAAACATGGAGGGCAGTACTTCAAGGAGTGCAAGATGTGTCTCTTTCTTTATCACATAGATTAACCCAATTATTTATTATACATAGGGTGTACACAACCCCGGAGGTTTTATATAAAATAAGGGCCCGTACAGACCCAAAGTGTGCGAGATGCAAGTATCAGGAAGGCACACTTATTCATTTATTATGGAGATGTCCAAAATTAAAAAGTTACTGGACAGGGGTGATTGAATGTTTAAATAGAATATATGGAAATATAGCAGATATTAACCCATTAACATGTATTCTAGGAGGTTTCAACTCTGACTATCTAGATTATAACAGCATTTTGGCAATAAAAAGGCTACCGTTTCTGGCTAGAAGATTAATAGCAGTCAAATGGACATCAGAGTATCCCCCTACAATTGAAGAATGGAAAGCCGAGGCTAGTAAATATGTTCGGTTTGAAGAACATACTTACAGGATGAGGGGCCAGTCAGGTAAATTTCAGGGAATTTGGAATAGGTGGATTGAAAATATGAATATCAGTCGGACTTGAGACCTCCTGGATTAAGAGGACAAAATATAATATTATAAGTGGAAGAAAAGGAAAGAAATGGGCAATAGTAAATAGAATAAAGATAGATAGAAAAGTAGGGACTGCAGCCTACTTTTCTATCTATCTTCAGGGATCGTTCTGTTGCTGTTCTTAGGTTGGGTTTTTTTTTGTTTTGTTAGTTGTTTTGAGTTGTGGTTTTATTGTCAATGTTCACAATGTATGGAAAGGGAAAAGGAAAAAACAAATAAATAATATCTGATAAAAAAAAAAAAAAAA
>NW_017307329.1:71601-94719 GCF_000935625.1 Nanorana parkeri
TGGGCTGTGTTTAATGAAAGGAGGGCTCAGTGGTGTTGTCAGCTGGGAGTTAAATGTTGCAAAATATCCTGCAGTGCATTCATTGCCATAGAACTATTGGGCATGAAGCCCATTTGACTAGGATGAATAATTCCAGTAATTAACCTGGGTCATCTAATAGATAACATCTTAGCCAAGCGTTAAACATCAACCGGCAGAAAAGAGATCGCATCCCTACTCTTCTTGGGAATCACGATAAGGAAAGCGTCATACATAGAAGCAGGCAACCTGTCAAAAGTTTATACATTTCTGTGAGTAGTCCATCTTCCCCAGGCCTCTGAGGTAAGCTTTTTGGGCATCCCAGATCACAAGTGGGGAAGCTGATGTTGGACGAGAAGGCCTGGCTCCCAGTCTCCGCTCTAATTCATCCCAAAGGTGTTCTATCGTGTTGAGGTCAGGCCAGTCAAGTTCCTCCACCCCAAACTCGCTCATCCATGTCTTCATGGACCTTACTTTGTGCACTGGAGTGCAGTCATGTAGGAACAGGAGGGGGCCATCACTAAACTGTTCCCACAAAGTTGGGAGCATGAAATTGTCCAAAATGTCTTGGTATGCTGATGCCTTAAGAGTTTCCTTCACTGGAACTAAGGGGCCAAGCCAGACCCCTGAAAAACAACCCCACACCACAATCCCCCCTCCACCAAACTTTACACTTGGCACAATGCAGTCAGGCAAGTACCGTTCTCCTGGCAACTGCCAAATCCAGACACGTCCATCGGATTGCCAGACAGAGAAGTGTGATTTGTAATTCCAGAGAATACGTCTGCACTTCTCTAGAGTCCAGTGGCGGCATGCTTTACACCACTGCATCCGACGCTTTGTATTGCACTTGGTGATGTAAGGCCTGGATGCAGCTGCTCGGCCATGGAAACCCATTTAAACTCTCTACGCACTGTTGGTGAGCCAACCTGAAGGCCACACGAAGTTTGGAGGTCTGTATCTATTGACTCTTCAGACAGTTGGCGACTTCTGCGCACTGTGCGCTTCAGTATGCGCTGACCCCGCTCTGTCATTTTACGTGGCCTACCACTTCGTGGCTGAGTTGCTGTTATTTCCAGTTGCTTCCACTTTGATGTAATACCACTAACAGTTGACCATGGAATATTTAGTAGCAAGGAAATTTCACGGATGGACTTATTGCACAGGTGGCAACCTATCACCGTACCACGCTTGAATTCACTGAGCTCCTGAGAGAACTACCAAGGTGGCAGCGGTTGCAGCTTGGACCTTGCTCTGGCGCTCCACCACTGTCCTGAAATCACTAGTCTGTATTGTTTTAGAAAAACTGTCACATGACAATAAAAAAAACGGTATCAGTAATTGGTATCTGTGAGTACTTGGAGAAGTATCAGTACTTGTACTTGGTCTGGAAAAAATGGTATTGGTGCTTCCCTAATATATAATATCCCCACAGTGTATAACAAGCACCCTATGATGCCTTAACATGTCTTTCCGACACCTTACTGCAGCCACATTGAAAGGTTGAACTTACCTGGGTACAGGGGGACATGTGGCATTTATCCTTCCTATATATATTAGGGATGCACCGATACCATATATATATATATATATATATATATATAAAACAAATCATACATTAAAACAGGGATGCACAAATCCCATGAGCCCCATAGCCAACGTTCCTTAAAAATGACACTTGCCTCCTAACTTTTTAGTTTTTCTCTAGTCTAGTTTCGTAGCAGGAAAAGTATCAGAACTTGTACTTGTACCGATTACAGTACTTGGTATCTGTGCATCCCTAGTAAATATAAATAGTAACCATTGCTTGTAAAGTCAGTTGGGTTGTTATCCTCAAAACACTCCTGCAGGCATAATATTCCCAGATTACTTCTACAAAGCCTATTTTCAAGGTCATCTAGTTTATTTGCATTAGAGGATGTGTTCTGCGAGCATTCTGTTTAATGGGTGGAAAAGCATCCTCGATATCACTGATTCTCCCTTCCAGGGCAGACTCCCCATCACTGACTTTCTGCATGTCTTGTTTAAGAAAGGATCATTTTACTCCCTGATTCCCTGGAACTGTAGAGTCAGTGAGGAGATGGAGGTGTTGCATTGTAGCACTGCCGAGGGCACCTCAAGGAGGGTGGGTTCTGCAGGTGAATGTGCTGAGTGGGAGGCAGGTGGCTTGTATGGTGAGTGGGAGACGAGTACGGTACTGACAGGTAAGTTATTAGATGTAGCCTACCCATTCTCCACCCATCACCTGGCAGAGAATCTGGCCGCCTCGTCTGTTCCCACTGCTATAGCAAGTAATCTTTCTCTGCGACTGTTTGTGGCCTTTCACCATTGGTAGGCATGCACACAGTGTTTTAATGTCTTGGTCGCATCTTTCACCTTGTTTCCGGCTGATTTGTTGCACCATGCAACCCACCTCCATATTACAAAGGACTTCGCTGCGGCACCTTGCTCCTCTCTGCCCTTCTTTCTCATGACTGATTGCCAATTTAAAATAAAATAAAAAATGTTTAAAACACCTCTGCAGTACATGCACATTTTCACAATATTTTATTCCTTTACAATCTTTACAGAAAAATAGCTGTTGATCTGCCAGAAATCAAGCGTGCATCTAACTTCCTGTTGGGGTTGACAACACAATGCGTTTTTTATCTGAAATCCCAACCAGACTTCTCAGTCTTGCCTGTTGGACAACATAATTCTGCCTATCCCACCCATTTCCACATGTCTACATTTATCTCTTTCCCAGCAAAACATTGACGTTACATTGATTCCGAAGAGCCTTTCCATACTGTGGATAATGAACCGGCTTCTGAAAGATGTAGCTTTGGGACACTGTGCCCACGTCAATAGGAACTGAGCTTCCAGCAGCTACCCTTTCAATAATATTACAAGCCTGGTGACAATGTCAAAACTGTTGCTCACTACAGGAAAAAGTTTAAAAAATAAATAATCCTGCGGCATGCTCTGGTGGGGAAGTGAGAGGCATAGGAAGTAAACATGGGTAATGCCTGGATATATTTTTTAATGGTGTGTATTATTATACAGTATGTGATCCGTAAACCTAAACAGAAGGACAGACCATCATAATCAGTAAGCCAATTTGTATTTTAGACTTAATTCTGTTTTATATCATGCTAAAAAATTCAAAGCATAGTGGGCATCTGATTAGGTAGAACAAACAAGAAGTGAAAAATAAATTGTTACCGAGACATGGTAATTTATCTTCCTTACAACCTAAATTACTCTCCACAAGAAATCTTCTGGGTAATACATATGCAGGCATATTAAATGAAGGAGGAAATTTAAGTCAATAGTTCTGCTAGGTGATGGATTCTGCAGCCACATTAAAATTAAGCCCAAGTCACAAGGCAGTGTTAGCAAGGTACCATTGCCCGAATCTGTGGTGCCAAGAGACATCACGGTTTTTGCACTTACTGTAAAATCAATTTCTTGGAGTTTATTAAGGGACACATTATCAGAGGTAAATCAGAGACAATCAGGTTATACTCTGGTACATTAGAGGCCACAGGATCAGAACCTTATCCTTAAGCCTATAGGTTTGAATGATAATCTGCTAGTGCCACCAATAACTGGTGGAACAAGAGGCAGGTTGTGCCTGCAAATTAAACGCAAACAGCTCTCACCACATCCATACAATGAAGTGAGATTTCCTTGGGATACACTGGGATTAAAGAGACGGAAGCAAGCACAATATCATGGTTAGGGTGGAAGTTAAAAACCATGTTAGGGATAAAGGAGGTTCTGGGCTTCAAGGCAACCTTGACTTTGTGTAGAATAAAAAAAGGTTATTTACAAGACAGAGTCACTAACTCAAAAACAAGCCTGGCAGAGGTGATGATAATTAGTAAGGCAACCTTGTGAGAGAGTTGACAAGGGATTGTTCCTGATGGGTTCAAAGGGTGGTCTCTGAAGAGTCAAGAGAATCAAGCTGAGATACCATAGAGTCACTGGAGGTTGTACAGGCGGGGCTATATAAGCAACACCTTGTACAAAGGCCTTTACCAGCAAATGAGAGGAAAGTGGTCTTTTGAACAAAGGCTTGCCAGAGCAAAGATTTGCCCCTTTATGGAACTCAGAGCCAAATGTTGATCCAGACCAGATTGCAGAAACGTCAGGACTCTTCCCACAGAATATTTCCTGGGACGAAGTTTTTGCACAAGAGAAAGTATGCTTTCCATGTGCGATGGTACACCTTGCATGACATGGACTTCCTAACTTTTAATTGCAAAAGGAATTGCAAAATCAGAAAGGCCCCCATTTCTTAGGGCCTGGGCTTCAACAGTCATGCTTCAAAGCCAGCACCTGTGAAGCAGGGTGGACAATTAGTCCTTTAGACAGAAGATCAGGAGAGTCCAAGGGGTGTCTGCCAGGAGTCTGATGAGGTTACACTACCACATCCAACTGGACCAAGTCGGTGTGATAAGAATCACCAAGTCTGAATTTGGAGGCTTTTTCTGCCATTGACATCTTAAATAAAGTTGTCTGAGAAGCATTAAATAGATGTTCTTCAACAAAGGGCTTTTGCAGCAAGGGTTTTTTTGGATTGTTGTTCCACAGACCAATATTTAGGCAAAATAGTTCTCTACATATTAACAGATAGAAGACTTATTCAGGAGATGAGTCAGACAATATCCACTTTAGACTTTAGAGGAGAAGGTGTAGAAGTACAATGACGAATCCTGCATTCTGAGTCAGCTATCTTGGCAGTAATTTTGTTGATAAGATTTAGCAAAACTGTAGGAAATTCCTCCCTGGATAATGCAGAGGATGGAGCCACAACTAAGGGAGCATAGCAAGACTCAGAGAAGCGTGTGGACTCAAGAAGAGGACAACAATCCAGGTTATTGGTGTCAGGTCCTTGAGAAGCAGCAGAGCAAGCTGCCCTGGAGCACTCAGTGGATCTTGAGTTCTAGAGGACTACAGCATATACACCAAGAAGGACCTTGGGTACTCACACACCAGCTTTGCAGCTAACAAACCAGTACACAAGGGGGTTAATTTAGAACGTGTTCACAGAACATATAGCTGTGTGATCTATGTTCACAGAGCATTACTGCCACTAGGAAATTCCTATGCTCTAGCAATATAGGCAGCTAAATTTATATGCAAATTTCAGTTATTCCTGTAAAGGTCAGGCTTGACCCTACCACCTCCCCTTCTGAGCCTCTCCTCTGGACAGTAAGGGCACCTTTTATATTAAAGGGGGGAGGCAGGAAAAAGCTGCATTTGTACAGGAAAAGTATAGCTCTGCATATGTGTGGCAATTGATTTAACACTTTGAAAAAACTCACCATATATATGCATGATGTGATTACAACGATTCTATGCTGCACCTATTCTCTGCATCACTGTGCAGTCAATCTTTTAAGTGACAATAGAGGTGGAGAAGGGGGTGACAGAAATTTCCTCTAGTCTGGAAAACTGTGGGCTTTGATGCCTATCAATAGTGACCACATTACACCTGCACCAGTTACACAAACATTAAAATGGAGAGTAAATCCTGACAGCGGCCATGATGTTTCAGTACCTTTACTTCCCTTTATGTTATCCAGAGCTGTCAAAAGCTAAAATGATTCCAAAAATGAAGGTAGCAGGCACTGGATTTGAATATGGTTAAGTTCTTCAGTGTGATAACTACAAAAATGTAGAGTACAATGACTATGGGTAGGCAGCTCTCTAACACGAAGTGGCCTCAATTGTACCTCAGGTGAACGGTGAAGGCTATAGAGAAAACAAGAGCACCACGCAAATTGTTTGGAGAGTCCAAGAGTATTGACTCCATCATAGAAGTAAAAAACAACAAGCTACTGCATTTCAGTGGCTATAAGGTTCTTCCTATCATCAAGGCCTACTTAAACTTGTGGTTTGTATTGAACGTTCAACTTGTGTGGCCTAATAGAGGATTCATTCAACTTGGTAATAAACTGGGTCTTTTTAGTCCAAAAGAATGCTTAAGCAGCTGGTAATGCCTATTATTGCCTATGAATTTTAGAAAACAATGAGCATTATTTAGGGGTTCTTCACAGCTATCTCACAATGGTCAGCATTAAAAGAAGGGCCGCCCTATAGGGGTCGATTTAAATGAGATGACAGCTCCCTGATCTAGCACTCTTTGGACTATGGGCAGCTTCAGACAGTTCCAGATGACAGCTCTTCGCCTATAAGTCAGCACTGTGACAGCCTGAAGCATGTGAGTCAAACATTACCCTACATCCTACAAAGCCTAAGCAGGAATCTGAGTGGCCAAGTATTCTTGTTTATAGTGATGCTAGACTGACAAGCTTGTGCATTCAGCGTTCCCACATGTTAATGGCCAGCTGCTCAGTGTTGGTGCTAAATTGCAAAAAAAATTGCTCAAGGAAAAATGATCAGGAACCAGAGGATTTTACAAACCTGAGTGGCAAGGAAAAAAAAGCAAGGACAGGTGGGTTATATCTCTGTAAAAGCTTGATCTTCTCATAACATGTTGTTATACTGGAAAACATGAACACACACCTTTATCGCTGAAGTCATCGACGAGCACAATCTCTGCGATCAACTCAGGGGGAGAGCGGTTGAGCACGCTGTGAACTGTACGAAGGAGGGATGACCAGCCCTCGTTGTGGAAGGGAATGATCACGCTGGTGTTTGGCAGCTTGGACGAGTACAGCTTGCTCTTGCAGCTAGAAAAATCGGAGAGGACATAAAAGGGACAGATGTCAGCTTCACATGCAGAACATGCCCTAAGCTCATGTCAAATGAGGACAGCGCAGTAATGTCTGGGAAAATACCAGCTGAGAGGTGCGAAAACACAGATGGGATTGACAATTGGCTATTTGTACAGCTCCGTGTGATGATATGAATGGGAAAGTAAGGATGCAGAAGAAGTCTCTTTGGAGAGATTCCATCGAGACAAAGCAATTTATCATACTTACAACCTCAATCACACTCAGCACTAAATCTCAAGCGTAATTCTAATCAAGCTCAGATAAATGAAGATTGCAGCAATGCTTTCTGGAGCTCTGACTAGCACACTAATGATACATGCTGCAATAAAGCATTTTAAATTGTCCACTCTCATTAAAGGCCAATTACAACCAAAACTGCTATTACTGCTTCTGGTGGGAACTGACAAGTTGATTCACCTGCCGCTTCTTATATTTCTCCAAATCTCCTAGAGAGTGCTATAGCTACAGAACTCCCTCAATAATTAACTGTACATTATACAGCATTCACTGAGGCAGGAGACACCATCATTTGACTTTGTACTGGCTGTGGCATTTGTGACAGAAGTTACCAGGAACCACTCAAAAACTGAATACTGGATACTGGATTGAGTAAAACCTCAACCACTTAATTAAATCTCTTTGCAAATCTAGCAATGAGTTCCCAATTCCAGCAACCTGGAGTTATAATCAGGTCGACAGTTTCCATATTGGAGTTTCCACTTATTTAAAGTGTATCTGAAGGCAAAACTTTTTTTTAGTTTTGGGTAAAACTTAAACCCTGGCAACCCTGCCAGTGTTTTATTGCTGTCTGTGTTCTCGCTGGGGAGATTTACTCTCTCTATTTATCCTGGTGACCACTGCCACCGAGACTATAACAAAATACAAGATTTTGAGTTGTGCCCTGAACAAAAATAGGGGGGAAATCCTCCAAAGTGAAAACATCTCAGGAACAGAAAATTAAGGCAATGTCCCCAAAAGGACACAGGCTGCAACAAAAATAAAATCCTGACAGAGCTACTCTATCCCCCCCAAAAAAATCAAAAATGTTTGGCTTTAGATATACTTTAACATGATGAGGAATGCAAAATCATGTAGCTATATAATATAATGCTTAATCCAATAATGCAGCTTTCAAATGGCCAAACTGCTTAGCGAATGGCAGGGCTACTACAGTGCTCGTCACACCTAGCTCACCTAAAGTTATAACCTGTTCTGTACATGATGTGGTTTGACTTAAAGTGGACAGGGCTTAAAGTATATGTAAAAACAACCACTTAACATGCCTTAACTTGTTAAAAGCAGTAAACTGTTGTACTGTGTTAGCTATGGGTAGTATTAGGAAAGTAATAATGTAGGTGATACCTTTTGAGTAGCTAACTGAATATATTTTGAAGTGCAAACTTTAGAAAAAACACAGACCGGGGGAATCTATCAAAACTGGAGCAGACGAAATCTAGAGTAGCTGCGCACAGCAACCAATCAGCTTCTCTCTTTCATTTTCAAATCTTAACTAAATAAACTGTAGAAGCCGATTGGTTGCCCCAGGCAACTGCTCCAGATTGTGTCTGCTCCTGTTTTGATAAATTCCCCTCTTAGTTTCCTTCTTCAGGCACACAAATACTACAAAAATCTCACATCCATTTAAATGATGTATAAGTACCACTTAAAGTAAAGTGAACCCCACGGTGGGACATATAGGGACCCAAATGTGGCAAGCTCAGCATCTGTAGCAGAACGTTTTATACTGGTAACACAGATCATACTGTATATTTGCTAAACAAACAGCTTTATCTCATGACTGAAGGGGTGAATCACAAGTCTATTCACAATGATCGGGAATCAAGGGATGCCAGATTTTGTATACTTTTGTATGGCTCAAACCTGCCTGCAGTGAAATGCAGAAGAAGACTAGGAGTTAAACAATGCTGCATGTATGTTGTCTTCTGTATTTCAGTGTCTGCACGAAACACGTGGACCCCCCAAAACAATAATACAGGTGGTAATTTTCTAGCCATATTCAACCAGCTTTCAATTGCAAAAATAATTAAGCAGATCATAGGCAACACAACCGATTACCAAGCCAACCATACAATATCTCTCTCTCTATATACACTCAGTGGCCAGATTATTATGACCACCCCATCAGTACTTCCTTGGGCCACGAGATGACTCCACAAAATGCTAGAAAACTGTTTTATGTCAAGCATAGGTGTTTTCTTGCATAGAGAGTCTCTAAAGCTACCATAGGATTTTGTTAAAGCCCAATTCCAGACAAAACTTTTTGATTCCTTTCTGGATAGTGTGGGAAGAAGCTAGAGCCTCTGACAGGATTTTATTGCCCTCTGTGTCCTTACTGGGGAGATTTCCCCCCACTTTGTTTAAATAGAAAGTAACGGTAATTCTATACAATGGGACAGAGACATAACAAAAACATATTTTAGTAAAGTGGGGAAGGGTTATAATTTCTGACAAGGTTTTGTTACTATCTGCACCTTCCTGTTCACTCCTTTTCTCGTACAGATGTCACAGGGACATTGTCATAATTATAGAACGCAAAGGCAGATCTTGCTTTGCCTAGGGTGCATGGTGGGGAATGCCACAAAAAAGAAAAGGTATGTGTGGGACCCTGAAATCAGGCAAATGTGCCTCTTTGATAATTTTTTTGTGGTGATAAGTTTGCTTTAAAATTCCAGAAGCAATCTGCAGAAAGGTGCAGTGGAAATTACCAATCGTGAGAATACACATACTTCCCTAACGCTTAGCAATTCTTTTGGACACTAAACCGCAGTCAGCAGAAGGATTACATTGAAAATGAAATTACATTTTGACTAGAGGTCAATTTGGTTCACTTGAAGTCCTTAATAATGAAAACGTTTTGCCTGCTGCGTGCACTTCTATGATTGTGACTGGCCAAGCTGCCAAGAAGAAGGATGAAAATAGGCCAGGCAGACTGAAACCATACAGGCTCAGTGCCAGAGATATGCAATGCTATTTGTGATTAGATAGTGCTGGTCACCTACACATGGTTGAATCCATGATTCTGTGAACTAATCTTTAAAGATTCCAATGGAAAAGCAGGATTTTGTTTTAAAAATGAGATATCAGTACAGTTTACTAAAAGCTGTGAATACAGATACCTACTTTCCTACAACAACTACTGTAGTCCAGTCCAAACATGAAACATGTTATATCTCTTACCATCACCATATAGTTCCTCCTACTTAGGCCAGGTACCATAAAGTTCCTCTTACTAAGTGCAGGCACTATATAGTTTCTCCAGCAAAGAGCATGCACCATATATTTCCTCCTACTGAAAGTAGGCACCATATAGTTCCTTCTACTAAAAGCAGACACCATATAGTTGTCCCTACTAAAAGCAGGCACCATATTGTTGGCCCTACTAAAAGCAGGCACCATATAGCTCACCCTACTAAGAAGAGGCACCATAAAGTTACTACTACTAAAAGCAGGCACTATTTAGTTCTTCCTACAAACATCAGGCACCATATAGTTCTTCCCAGTAAAAGCAGACACTGTATAGTTCTTCCTCCTAAGAAAGAGCACCATATAGTTAATCCTACAAAGAGCAGATGCCATATAGTTAATTCTACTAAGAGCACGTGCAATATAGTTCTTCCCATTAAAAGCAGGCACCATTTAGTTCTTCCTACTAAGAACAGGCACCATATAGTTCTTCCTACTAAAAGTAGTAGCCCTACTAAATACAGAACAACTATATGGTGCCTGCTTTTAGTAGGAAGAAATATATTGTGCCTGCGTTTAGTAGGAGGAAATATATGCTGGCATTGGTGGATGCTCTTTGCTGGAGAACCTATGTAGTGCCTGCACTTAGTAAGAGGAACTTTATGGTACCTGGTCTAAGTAGGGAGAACTATATGGTGATGGTAAGAGAGCATAATATTTTTCATGTTTGGACTGGACTGCTCACTAGTTGCTTTCTCATTACGAGGAAAGTAGGTATCTGTGTTCACAGCTTTAGTAAACTGTACTGATACCTAATTTTTAAAATAGAATCCTGCTTTTCCATTGGAATCTTTAAAGACTGTTTCACAGAATCATGGACTCAACCGTGTGTAGGTGACCAGCACTATCTAATCACAAATAGGCATCATATAGTTCTTCCTACTAAGAGCAGGCACCATATAGTTAATCCTACTAAGAGCAGGCACCATATAGTTCTTCTGACTAAAAGCAGGCACCATATAGTTCTTCCAACTAAAAGCAGGCACCATATAGTTCTTCTGACTAAAAGCAGGCACCATATAGTTCTTCCAACTAAAAGCAGGCACCATATAGTTCTTCTTACTAAAAGCAGGCACCATATAGTTCTTCTTACTAAAAGCAGGCACCATATAGTTAATCATACTAAGAACAGGCACCATATAGTTCCTTCTACTAAAAGCAGGCACCATACAGTTCTTCCTACTAAAAGCAGACACCATATAGTTCTCCCTACTAAGAACAGGCACCATATAGTTAATCCTACTAAAAGCAGGCACCATATAGTTCCTTCAACTAAAAGAAGGCACCATAAAAGTTCTTCCTACTAAAAGCAGACACCATATAGTTCTCCCTACTAAGAACAGGCACCATATAGTTAATCCTACTAAAAGCAGGCACCATATAGTTCCTTCAACTAAAAGAAGGCACCATAAAAGTTCTTCCTACTAAAAGCAGGCACCATATAGTTCTTCCTACTAAGCAAGGGCACCATATAGTTAATCCTACTAAGAACAGGCACCATATAGCTAATCCTACTAAAAGCAGGCACCATATAGTTCCTTCAACTAAAAGAAGGCACCATAAAAGTTCTTCCTACTAAAAGCAGGTACCATATAGTTCTTCCTACTAAGCAAGGGCACCATATAGTTAATCCTACTAAGAACAGGCACCATATAGCTAATCCTACTAAAAGCAGGCACTTTCAAAATAAAATGAACATGTTGAAGCTTTTCTGAGGTTTTAGATCTACTTTAAAGCCAAAACGCCAGGGAGATATAAAAGACACAAATGATTGCACCTTTGTATGTATTAATACATGGGTAAAATAATGTATTTTATTTGAATGCAAGCAGTTTAAGTATACCTGCTATCAGCCTCTTGCAATAACTTATACAGCAGAGAGGGTGAAGCAGTACATAAAGCAAAGCAGCTGTGCTGCAGTGCTTATGTGCTGATGAAGAGCATGCTGATTGCAGAGAGCAGAGTATCAGAGTGATGAGATCATCAGTCTGCAGCTTCTCCTTTTACTGTCCAATCACAGGCTGAGAGAGGGACACGACCTGTAAGTGCTACTGAACTGCATCAGAGAAAAAAAGGGCTGTGCTGTGTAGCAGAGTTATGTAAATCTCAGGACTGGATGGACAGAAATACAAATCCTTTGGTGGGCAAAACAGCTCTCATATATGTATTTAATGCTTTTTTTTAACTGTTTGGCTGGAATTGAGCTTTAAAGGAGAACTATGAGGTGAGTGCTTTTCACTCACCTCATAGTTCTAGCCGACCTGTTTCAATGAGACTGTCACAGGTCGGCTCAGTAGATCCTGTCACGGCTCTCTGCCCTGACAGGGGGAGGGGCTGGATTCCCCTCTCCCCGCTCCAATCTGCCAGCGCTGACTGGCAGGACGGGGGAGGGGGCGGGTACAGCTGGCTCTGCCTCTAGATAGGCAGAGCCAGCTGTCACTCACGCAGCTGGGCGGATCCCGTCATCTACGTCGGGATCCGCTCCGGCTGCGGCGTCTCATTATACCGCGAGCTGTAGCTCGCGGTATACTGAGCTTAGGGTAACGGGAGGACGCTAGTTTGTGTCCGCCCGTTACCCTTCGGAGAACTATGGGGAAAAACACTGACCCCATAGTTCTCCTTTAACTGCAGAAAAGTGATTAACTGCTGCAGGATACTGAGCAGGTATGGTCCAGTCTGACAAAGATTGACCAGCCTAGGAGTCAAGTCTAGAGGCTGGACCTGTGTTAATACGTCTCATGAATATTAACATTCATAAAAGGTTCAAATCACAAAAAATGGTCTCCACAAATGCACATTTCATCTTCAAGGATATCATTATTTGATTCAGTTCGTAGAATGTGCACATGCTTTTCATGTCTCGGTGAACCCTGGTGTGACCTGTGCTGTGTAGGATGCAGCATTGTATGCTATACAATCCTGGAAATCCTCTCCTTTAGAAAATAACCCTTAACACGGCTGATGCATAAAGACAGTGAGCCAGCTACACGTACTTAGAATTAAGATCGAATTATACTCTCGCCAGACACCAAGTGAAACAGAAGACAGAAGGAATACAAAATAGGAAAGTATTGAGAAGAATAGTTATCAAAGGTGAACTCCAGACACAAAGCTAAATGCACTGATTAAATACATATAAGGGAACCATTTTACTTGCCAAAGGATTTCTGTTCATTTTAGTTTTAAACAGATCTGCACCACAGCATAGCCAGGCAGATGACCCCCACTTAAAGGAGAACTATGAGGTGAGTGAAAATCACTCATCCTCATAGTTTGAGCCGACGTGTGACAATGAAACTGTCACACGTCGGCTCAATAGATCGGGAAGTGAGCGAACACATACCGTCGCTCGCTCACTTCTTGGTCATCTCCCTGCAGAGAGCCGTGACTGTCACTCACGGCTCCCTGCAGGGATTCCCCCCTCCCCGCTCCGAACCTCCAGCGCTGACTGGCGGAACGGACGGGGGAAGGTACAGCTGGCTCTGCCTCTAGAAAGGCAGAGCCAGCTGTCAATCACGCAGCTTGGTGGATCTCGACAGTAATGTCAGGATCCGTCCCGGCTGCGGCGGTCTCAGTATACCGCGAGCTGTAGCTTGCGGTATACTGAGCTTTGGGTGACGGGGGGGCGTGACCCTGCTCACTGGACAGTAGAAGAGCAGCAGCTAACTGATGGGTCATCCCTTTGCTCTCTTCGCCTGTCTGCATATTTGCATGCAGCACACCTGATTGGCTCCCAGTGAAGCTTCTCCCACTCCCAGGCCAAATGCTGCTGGTAAGGGATTGCAAGAGGCTGATACTAAAGCTGGCCATACACCTATAGATCATCTGCAGATTTTATATGGTCAGATGGAAAAAGAGCAACAGATTCCTGTTTACTGTGTGTATGGAGGAACCTCCTGCTGGGCCAAGCTTCAGTATCTTGCTAGTCGGCCCCGCTGGCTGTCAAATTACCTGAACAATCTGATTGGATGCAGGCATTGTTCAGGTGTTTTGAGAGCCAGCAGGGCTGTCTAGCAAGATACTGAAGCTTGGCCCAGTGGGCGATTCCTCCATCCACACAGTATAGCGTAGATGGAGGAATCTGTTGCACTTTTTCCATCTGACCATAGAAAGTCTGCAGATAATCTATAGGTGTATGGCCGGCTTTAGTATGATTTAGGTGCTTTTACTAGTTACATTTATTGGGTGTCGTTTATATCTGCCTAGAGTTCAGCTTTAATGTAAAACACAACTTCCTAATAGTACATATAGAAAATAACAGATTCTTACAATTTTTTTCAGGTTCTAACAACCTTTTATGGAGACTGTGCAGTCTTCAATCCTTTTCACTCTGAATTGGTTCTGATTTTCTTTGGCTTTTTTAGATAAATCCATTTTCATTACGCAGCTAATAAGTCTAAAAATGAGCAATATGTGGCCAGATGGCAGCAAACAATACAACCATTTGGAACATCACTAGCAAAAATCTAGAGCTATGGTAATGAGCGCTTGCAATTATCGAAAGAACAAAGAGTTTCTCTAAATCAGATTCTGGTATTTGATATTTCTAGTGAATTTCAATAAAGAAATATCTCCGCCAGAATGTTCACTTCCATCATTGGCTGCGGATCTTATAATGGATGATTCGTAAAGAATAAACAAGTAATTTAGGGAGTCTGTGTCTTATGATGAAGGCGTTGCTCTCTTCAACCCAAACCACTGCAAGGGATTCTCTGCCAGTTATAAGAACTGCCAGCTGATTAAACCCACCGGGGGCCACACAAAATGAAAATATCAGTTTTAGATAGAAGTTAAAGTGACATTAAAGCTCCATTGTTTTTTTTATTTTTATATATAGGAGGCCCACACTTGTTAAAATCTTCTGGGGTTTTTTTTAATGCTCAATTCTTTTTCTAGTGGGTCCCCGCAGCGCTCATCCTCCTGTCCCCTGCAAGGGTGCAACCATCAGCTAAGCAGTTGCTGTGGAGGCAACTGTGCATGTTCATGCCCGCAGTAGCTGTGTGCGTCCAGGACACACACAGCCCTGCGGCAGGCCACGTCTCTCCGCCCAACAATTTGATTAATAGCAGAAGGAGCCTATGCTCCTCTGCCAGCAATATTCTCCCCTACAACCAGGAAGTTCGGGGAAGAGAGGATCGGGCAGCGGTGACACAGGTAAGTGTAGGGGGGACGGGGGGGAGACAAAAAGGTACTGGGCGTTTCTTACCTTAAAGGAGAACTATGGGGTTAAGGCTTTTCCCCATAGTTCTCCTTAGGGTAACGGGAGGACACAAACTAGCGTCCTCCCATCACCCTAGGCTCAGTATACCGCGAGCAGCAGCTCGCGGTAAAGTGCCTTAAGTTAAATCTTAAAAATACCTTCAAATACCCCAACTATTAACAAAAATTATGTGGCCCCCTGAGCACTGGCCCTGATATCCTGTTTTAGGGTGGCTCCTTTCCCTTGCAGGGTTCTTTGTAGACACCCTTGTGTGTGCTAGTAAGTTATGCGTGTCTTCACAAATACACAAGCACAGCAAGAAAAGCCACTTCCCTGCCTCACACTCTTCCTTCTTCCAGGCTAGTAAATGGACGGCTGCTGGAGACTGTGCTGTCCCTTATGATCTTGTACTGGAGAGGAAGATCAGGGAAGCCGAGTTGGGAGAGATGGAGCTGTTGTGAAACATGACTATGTGTGCTTGGGCAAAAATGCAAAGAAATACTTTGCTAGGCAATGTACATTTGTGTGATGGATTCATTATTGAAAAATGTTTTAGAATGAAATACCACTTTAAGGAAGAGTAACATAAATGTATTAGATCTACAAGCCACAGGGCGACTTTAGGACTTGTGTTGATGGGCGAATGTAACTCTTCCCCACTCTATCCAAAACAAGAAATACATTTTGGATGGAGTTCATGTTTAAATAGTCATTTGTTTTTTTTACAACTTTACCAGTACACAAAAAAGAAAAAACAACAAGGCAACTCCATATCATCTACATGAGCACACTGTCAGTACAATGGACTCACTTCTGGTGCCGGATGTCAGGAAGTGATCTGTTAAGGGAAATCTTATCGCTGACGTATATGTTGAATCCATTTTCTCGATAGGCCTGGTCCACCCGATCTGCGTCCGTCATTTGGAAAGCTTTTCCCTGCTCTCCATTTCCTAGGAAGAATAATCAACGTTTCATGTTATCGATGATATTACTGCACACAAAACCAACAACCTCTTGAACATATTTTACACATTTTAGGGCAGAGCTTCTGAGGTCACTGCACTGAGCTGAGCCAGACGAACGGGTCTTTCATTGTTTTGCTGCCACTTGTCCTGCTGGTTGGATCCAGCAATATTTAATGCTTGTACTTTTTGCACCATTGAGAGTACGCATTTTGTATTTAATAAATTGCATTTTATTGGACTAAATGACACATGTCCTTGTCCTTTTTCCTCCTGTATTTATGCTGGTACTTGTGATCTGAGGAGACCTTATCGCCTTTACTGTGCATGGGCTTCCCTCCCCCATTAAGAAGGGAAAACGCGCATCTGACCTAGCTCTGTGGGTCTACCTCCCAGGTGAGCACTCCACTGCGTGGAGGTGAAGGTCTGCCTGCATTGTGTGATTATCCTTACTTGACAGTTACATGCCGATTGGCTGTGAACCATCTGAGGAATTTTCTTGCACAATGACCATTGTTCTTTTTAGAAACTCTTTCATTTTTGTTGTTGTTGTTTTTTGTGTGCAGATCTTTTTTTATGCCTTATTTGCGTTAAGGCTCATATATGCTATTAATTTATATATGTTTCATTGTATTAGATGTGTATGATTATTAGCTCGGCACAATATTGTTTTTTCAACCTATTTAACATGATGGATTTTTTCTTTCAAGAAGCTCTTGACACCTATTTTCTGATTGTGAGCAAACCATGCCAACATTCATTGTACTAATCCCAACTGCAAAATGATATTAAAGTGGGCCTAATACCGGATAGGTTAAGTGCATGCAGAGTAACACTTCCAAGTATTACCTATCAGAAAAATCATAGTTCTCCCCAACAATGCCAAATCTGATTTTCTCTAAGATAGCACCATCTTTGTTCAGGAATCATTTACAGTCAGCGTAAACTAAAAATCCTTAACTCTCTTTATAAGTTAGCAACTAGGTGGCAAGGGAGTATCCCTGCTCTGACTCTTTCAGTGTATGTGATCAGTATAGATCTGAAAAGCACAAGATCAAGTTTAAAAGACTATTCACATCATAGTAATATATCACTATGCAGATGATCTCCACGTGCTGCCTCTACCATGTCACATGCTAGCTGCAGCTGGTAAACATGAAAAACATATGCAATACATTCACATTTCCAGATGTTATATCTCTTTTGAAATGCTACAGACACAGAAAATAATACCCCTTGATCCTGCAAGAAATCCATAAGCTCCTAACTTCCTGTAGCGAGCTGACAATGCTGCCTCTGCAGTACAAATATCTAAAGCATTAGGACCAGGCATGTTGCATCTTGTTGTAGTACAGTCTGAAGAAGCAGACAGAGCTTCGCGAAAGGCATCACGGTTATTACCACTTACCTGTGGAATATTGTCTCCATACATGTAGGGAATGCTTCTACATCAGGGGCGCCCACTATTTTTCGTCTGGAGATCTACTTTTCAAATGACGAGCTCATTGAGATCTACCAACGAAAAAACACCTGCATTCAGGGGCGGGAGGGGGCGTGGCAGTGCATTGAAGTCAATGGCACCGCAGGCAGGCCCCCTCGCCCACAGTGTGATCGCCTGCATTAGTGCCTGTACTATTTCTACAAAGTCCTCAATCTTTTTTTCTGCAGCCTCTATTCTAAATGAATGGAAAGCAAAGAGGCTTCCCATTCATTCAGAAAATATTTTACTATCAAGCAGTTTCTGAATGGGGAAGAGCCTCTGTACAGATACTTCTCCCCATTGAGAAACTCATGCATGAACAGGACGTGATGTAAATCACATCCTGTTCATTCATTTATAACTGGGGACACGTGTCCCCAGTTATTTACAAACACTGGAGTGATCAGCCGATCAGCCGAAGCATGTTGGGATTTATAAGGCCTGGTTCACAGCTGGGCGTTTACCAGCGCGTTCCTACGCGCTGTAAAACACTCAACATGTGAAAATCAATGATTGCCTATGGGCATGGTTCCCACCTGGGCGTTTTACAGCGCGTAGGAACGCGCTGCCAAACGCCCTACGCCCAAAGAAGTACAGGAGCTTCTTTGGGGCGTATTTGCCGCACGTATCCATTGGGATACAGCCAGGTAGCCCTCGGTAAAATCGCACGGACAAACGCGCATATTCGATACGCCCAGGTGTGAACCCAGCCTTAGGGTTTAATCAAACCAAACCAGAATTTCACTTGATGATAAACGGCCTTATTTATTACCAACAGAAGGGGCAATCATTTCAAAGGACTGACCTTGTGAAGCAGTTTATTAATTCAGCTACTCGATTCAAAACCCGCCGTGGTTTTTCCATCTTCTTTTTCATTAACAGGCTTAAATTCTGCACAGCGGATTTCTGCAATGTGTGTGAATTACATGTCCCTTTAGTTAGATTCTATATCAATTTTTCACCAGTGATCAAATCCGCAGACAACTGAGTAAAGTAAATGGCTTTTGTGAGGTCTTGAGAATTAAGACATTGACAGGCTTGGAAGGAATGTCAGCATTACCTATTCGATCGTGGTCCCGTCTAATTAGCTCATAGTCATGCCAGTCCTTCCTCTCCGATCCTCTGTCATTGACATAGTCATCCTTCTGTCTTATCAGCGGAACCTGGAAAGGAGAAGATGAGAAGTGTTAAAAATATTTTCTACAATGTATTCTAAGGCAACCTGAAAACGGCAATTAGCTGTCAGTCGCCGAGTCAGCATATTATCTAAATCCTTTCAGGTTTCTTTACAGGAAAAGACACCCTAAGCAATACACACAAACACGAAGCTTCTCCCAACATGGTCCAATAACCACATTAATAAACATAAAAAAATAATAAACATAAAAGGCAAATTAATGCCACTCTATAAATATTAATAAATCATTCATGATACTTTTTTTAAATCCAATTAGTGAAAGTACCTGAATTTGACTATCAGCCTCCTCCTATACAAAGGCACACAGATTGGAAGAGGCAAGCGAAGGACTGGGAGCCAATCAGGTGTGTTACATGCAAAAATGCTGATAAGGAATATGCTGATAGGAGGAGAGAGAGAAGAGAGAAGAGAGAAGAGATCAGAGTGAGCAAAGGGATTATTTTAACAGTCTCCTGCTGCTCTTTCACTGTTGAGTCAGTGGGGACACTACTTTATCCTCTCTGCAGTCTGTAGCCATTGGCAGGCTGGACAGACGTAGGAATCCTTTGGCAGGTAAAACAGCTCCTTCAGGCCCCCTTTACATGGGCCATGTCTTTTCTCATCAGCAGGGAATCCATACACAATAGACATGTAACCCTGCCAAATAATTTTTTCGGATTGAGGATTGATTGAGTATTTTATTTCTTTTGTTTTTTCGGATCCAAATTTCGATTAGGTTTGTTATTCAGATTTCGGATCCGTCCTAATTTTCGTTTTGGACTGATCCGAATTTTGGTTTCGGATCTATTAAGATGGGGTTCTTTAATTATAAATTAACAAAATTTTTGGGGGGTTTTTGTGTGCTCATTTGAGTTCTGGCACCATGTGCTCTACTACAGCTCTTACTGACTCTCTCTACTCCATAACATAAAGACATATGACCGTGCCTGTAATGCAACTCACAACAGCTACAAAAAAACAAAACATTTGATTGGCCAGAGACCAGTCACATGTCCGATTTAGTTTCGCTGTGAACAAAATTCGTATAGATCCGAGTTTTCGTTAAACGTACATTCAGATTCATTCAAATTCGGACGCGTTCGAATTCGGAAATTTGGATGCATACGAAAGTCCGAATTTAACTACATTTGTACGAATATCCATTCGGAATTAAATGAATTGTACATGTCTAATACGCAGTCAGTTCCCCTGCTAATCGGAGCAGTACGGAATGGGTGGCACTCTTGTGACATTCGTGTCTATTCAGTTTTTTCCTCCATCTTGCAATCTAACCGGACCCATATTAGCTCTATGGGGAGTCGGGTGTAAGCACAAATGTGTCTGGTTACATCTGATTACCTCTGATCCGTCACAATCAGGTCCGCCAAGATGGAACTTGTCAGGGTATTTCTATATAAAATTACAAAAACTGATGAACTATGACTTGTACAGAAACTAAAATCAAACTTTTCTGTGCAATGGGCCAGAAGTCTGTGCTGGACAGATAAATTATTCAACCAAAATAGCCTATTGTGTACAAATTAAGCAAGACACAAACAATAAAGGGGAGACCCTTTAGGAACCAGCTTTTGTTCAACCAAACTGATTCAAAGAGGTAAAACATTGCAAATGAAGTCTAAGGATTAGATAATCATAAAACCACAATTGACAATACTGAGAGAAACTTAACTTCAAGGTCAATAATTACAAGTGTTTAATCAAGAAATACAAAGGCTAAGGATATCACAACTACAAATGAAAAATTAACAAAAAACCCTTACAAACTCCAAGACAGTTAATCCACCCGATTGTTCCAAGAATGAGATTACCTATGATTATTGTCTGAGGTTGAGTAAGTTATCATACACATCCAAGGCTTACTCAACTGAATGCAAACGATATGAGTGAAATAACCAATCAACTACCATTTCTGAACCGATCAATTGGAAGAAAGTAAATAGTGGTTGGGGAGTCGCCAATACGAACAATGCTTTCAAACCATATAAAATACCACGAGGAGAGGAGGAAAAAGAGAGGAAGGAGGAAAAGGGGAGAGAAGGAAGAGTCTGAAGAAAACTTCCTGGATATAACAAAAGGACTGTCACTCATTGACCATCGCTAAAGACTTAACCCTTGCTGCCTAAAACGAGCCATCATCTCATCCAATAAGACTCTGAACATTTTCTTTTGAAGGATTGGTGAGATACTGATTATATATGAAGAATTAACTTTCTTTACTCCAAAATCATAGCGGTTACATTTTATGTTTTTATTTACAATTCTAATTAACAGTGTGCAGGGTGAATTCTTCTGATAATTTTTCATATCTTTCTCTATTTTATTCCTGAGATTGCATTGTGTGTGGTTAAATTGGGTACAGATTTGTATGTAACTAGTTTGCTATTGTAAGTATACTAGCCTGTTTTGCTTGTTGTCCCTATTAGAATAGTAAACCTATTATCTTCAGAAATCATTAGGATCACAAGGGCATTTTTACTTTGAGATACGTTTCTGTCTTTCCTATGGCCACGGAGAGTCAGAAACAATCTTAGACCCCGTTCACATTGAGCGATTTATCGCGCGGTAATTCCCGCGATATCGCGGCAAATTACCGCGCGATATCGCGCTCCAATGCAATCCAATGGGGCAAAGGGTCCTGCTGTAGCGGGTCATTCAAGCTTGCTCAATGCAAGCTTGAACGCGACATCGCGCGGCAAATCTCGCGATGTCGCGCAATATGCAAATCGCGCGACAAACGCGCGATTTGCATATCGCGCAGTGGGAACGGGGCCTTAAAGGTGTCTAGTTTTTTATATTTTTTCTGATAATTTATTTACATTTATTTCATTGATTGTGTGTTTGACCTGTAATCACCAGTAATTTATGTTTTGTACAGAAATATATGATTATACTCGTATATTAATAAATTATTTTGATTTATTAGTGTAATTGGGAGATATTTATATATTGTGGTAAGAAATCACCATAAGCTCAAAGAACTCAGGGAAATGGTTTGTCTATTAAATCTAAATATAATTCAGACACCACCCTATTATTAATATTTCACCAAGATTTTATACCACTCAATCACAACAAACTCCACTC
This sequence comes from Nanorana parkeri, assembly GCF_000935625.1. Taxonomy (NCBI): domain Eukaryota; kingdom Metazoa; phylum Chordata; class Amphibia; order Anura; family Dicroglossidae; genus Nanorana; species Nanorana parkeri. The sequence goes on from NW_017307329.1 coordinate 93,536, forward strand.
CGATGTTCCATTTTTTTCCCCATACCTTGGCCGACTCGAAGGTAATCGGATGTGAACGGACACACAAACGTTTACATCCAGCTGCCCATAGAGTTACATTGAGCTTCTGATCTGATCCGCCTAAAAAACGGACAGGCGGACCTGAACGGAATGTCCGTGTGAAAGGGGCCTTATATGTATTTCATCCGTGTATTTAGCTGCATGCCTGGAGTTCAAATTTCAACAGATGGCTCTTCATCAAAGAGGTGGGTTTAGATAGGTTTGACCTGTCTATAAATATATAGGCTTTGCACTATACCGTGTTTCCCCGAAAGTAAGACCTACCCCGAAAGTAAGACCTAGCGCTATCTTCAGGGATTTCTGTAATATAAGACCTACCCCGAAAATAAGACCTAGTTCGATGGTAGGTCTTATATTACAGAAATCCGCTAGATTTCCTATACAATCTATACATAAGGTCCAGTGCGTATTTAAGAATTATTTAGAGAAAAGCTCAAGGCTTAGAGCAGCAAGACTTCTCGCCAGAGAGCTCCAGAGCTGTTTACATCAATTAATTAAATTGTGGTAGTGAGCAGCCTTTCAAATCTACACTGCAGAACTAATTAAGTTAATAAGTAAAAAGTTAATAAAGTTGTGTGAGAAAAGGCATGAAAATCTTCAACATCATTAAAGATGCTACTATAATTTTAAATAATACTTGATAACAACAAAGATTCCTTGTCTGTGGCCTGCAGTAATTAAAATTAAAGGTTTGTTTACTGAAGCAAAGAAACACAAAATCTTATAAAAACCATATAAAGAGGGCAGTCAGAGTAAGGCATCTCAGTAGACCAGGCCTCAGAAGAATAGTGGTCTAATCTATGATGAATTCCACAATCCAGCTGTGATCACGTTTGTAGGCACAGGTCCCTGCCGCCCAAAAGAGCTCTTTCACACGGACAGTTTTTCAGATGCATCTGATCAGAAGCCCGATGTTAGTCTATGGGTAGCTGGATCTAAACAGATGTACGTCTGTTTACATCTGACTTACCCCGACTCCGGTTAGTCCGGAAAACCAAACGTAACAGACTTCATCGTCCGTTTACATCCAACTCCCCACAGACCAACATGGGTCCGATAAGATCAGTTGTTTCCCCCATCGCAAGCTACCCCCCCCCCCCCAATGCACGGGGTGGACAGTCTTG
>NW_017307329.1:94934-128665 GCF_000935625.1 Nanorana parkeri
CCCCCCAATGCAAGGGTTCGATAGTCGTTATTGTCTAGGGGGGCTGTATAAAACACTTTTAATTGCCTTATCTCCACTCCCGCGGGCTCCAAGACCCACAACCACAGCCTCTTCCCCCCTCAGAGGCCCACTGGCTTCATCACATACAATGCAGGTCCCATAACCCTGTAATATACATGAGTATGTCGAGGGACAGACAAACCACAAGGTGGAGAGTAGGAGAAGAAAAGGGGAGAACCCACTGCTGGGGAAGAAGGGACCAGGTAAGTAAAAGTGCTTTACACAATACCCCTAGACATAAAAGAGCAGTTAACTCTTGCAGGAGCAGGGACAGCCCCACTGCAAGGAAATGTTTTTCTCCCTCGAGATAGGCTTTAAGCACATCTATACACATGAGGTGAGTGCTTTTCACTCACCTCATAGTTCGCCGGTATGTGTTCGCTCACCTCCCGATCTACTGAGCCGACCTGTGACAGGGGAGGGGCTGGATTCCCCCCACTCCGATCTGCCAGCGCTGGAGGGGGCGGGTACAGCTGGCTCTGCCTCTAGATAGGCAAAGCCAGCCGTCAGTCACGCAGCTGGGCGGATCCCGCCATAATTGTCGGGATCCGCTTCAGCTGCAGCGTCTCAGTATACCGTGAGCAGCAGCTCGCGGTATACTGAGCTTAGGGTGACGGGAGGACGCTAGTTTGTGTCCTCCCATTACCCTAAGGAGAACTATGGGGAGAAGCCCTAACCCCATAGTTCTCCTTTAAGACTATTTACATCACGCTAATACTTATATGCTTATTTTAGAACTTGAAGTCTTTTACATTCACTTTAAAAGTAATGTAAACATTCATCTCCGGGAGACATTAGAGACAAATAAGCTTTCATTTTAGCTCACTTAGTAATGTAGATGTTTCCAAACCTTGAAGATGATGTCCTATTTATCACTGCTTCAGACAGCATGACAGGGTCTGCAACACACTGACCCAGTATAATGTCTCTAGGTAAAGTTAGCAATGGATCAGCAGGATTCTCACACCGACTGACTCATGCAAAACAACAATGACTGAATGCTGCATTCTGCATCACAAAATCTTAGAATACATGTTTTCTTTGAGTGAAGCTAGGAGCGATTGCCTTCTCCGTGCATATATTTTTCATACAGTCTTGGCGTCTGTTATCTGCTTTTGTGCCGGGGCTATTTTTGCACAGCTCCAGAGACTGCTGTGCATTATAATGGCTTTAAAAAAGCTGTATTAAAGTCAGATTTCCTTCCATGCTTGGTCGGTCTCCTGATAACTATTATACTGTGAGAAATCTGTACATTTGTGATAGTGTTGGCCCTCGCTGAGATTTTTTTTTTTTTACATACTTGGGACATTTTATTTATTATACTTATTCTGACACATACACCTAGAGGCCTACGTACCCCTACCACCTACTTTCCACCACTGCTGCTCTCTTCCTATGTCGGAACCTTTGGAAGAGCCCACTGGAATATGGGAAAGCCTTCTCCCTTTTCTCCTAGCAGTGCTCAGTACTTGAGTGGCCAATAACAAGACATTAATACTGTCACGGTGGAAGAAAGTTCATGTGCCAGTAAAATTTTGTTCTATGGGATTCATTTTCAGAACAATTTTCTAATGGTTAGTGGGGTCTCATCGATGTTCGTTTTTGTCCATAGTGACAAGGAAAATTGAAGGAGCAAGATGAAAAATTCTCTTTTCTTATATGAACAAACCAAATTCTGACCGTGCATATGATTTACCTTCTGTAAAAATGGTACATATTGTAATGTTCATGTGCTAGCCAAAATGTGTCTGGGATTCCATTCAAGTAGGTGGTCTGGGCAAAATTTTGAAGGGCTTTTGTAAGAAATTAGTTGACTTAATGGTGGCATCATCAAATGTTCTGCTGAATGATTTTGAACAAATGTTTGAACAACATTCCAACATTGTATGGCCAGATTTACCCTGTGCAAACACTGGTAATGTCCAACACGAACTTATGCGGGGTCTAGACACACCCCGACATGGGAACAGGGAAGCAGAACAAAAGTGGGTATAGAAGGATGAGGGGTAAGCTAGCAAAAGAATATGATGATGGGCAAAAGGACAAACTCGCTTTAAAATGAATGTGTGCTTTTCCTATGCAGGGTGAAAAACAGGTTCACTTTAATGATGGCCTCACCAGAAGGTTACACTTCCCTTTAGTCTCCCTCTGCTGGTTTACCCCCCCCGGTCCCTTTCCCCTTCCTGATACCCCATTTCCAATTCTCCCCTTTACCCTCCTCCCTTCTTTCCATTGTATGTACTATTTTGTCTTTCTCTGGTTTCAACTTCTTTGTCTTTAGTTTGATCTTTTTCTGGTTTCTCTTTATATTATTGGACAGTTAACTACAAGGTCCAAGTTATATCACTTTTCCTCAGATTTCAGGAACAGCTCACTCTACTTTGGGCGACACTCGGCGGGCCTGCTGACATGTTCATGTTGTTTTTTTTTCCATGTACTCTCAGTTCTCTTACTAATATAAGTGTTGCGTGATCTGCACATGACCTTTTATCCTGCAAATTGGGCACTGTAAAATCTAATACAAATCTACTGAAAATAAAAATAAAATGCAGTGCAACAGTTAGTGGCAAGTATGTGTCAGTGACATGAATGTAGCCATGTCCAATGTATTGTTGTTAAACTTCGTACGTCATGTTTTACACCAACTCTCATATGACAATTTCTAGAAACTGAGATACATAAAGATGAAGAAGGGAATTTATCAAAACTGGAGCAGACAAAATCCCAAGCAGATGTGCATGGCAACCAATCAGCTTCTCTATTTCATTTTCAAATCTTAACGGAACAAACTGAAGAGATAATTTGATTGGTTGCCACAGGCATCTGCTCCAGTTTAAAAAAAAATCCCCCTGAAGACTTTTGTGAAGTTAGTTTCTAAACTTTGCAGCAGCACTACAATCAGAGGCAGGTGGGAATCTTACAATGGCATTCCAGAACGTCTACATAGAGATGAGGCTCTGAGTGGGCAGAACAGGGGATGATAAATGCCCTCACCTGTTCACTGCAGCTGCACATAACAAGTTCCTCATTCTGCGTACAATTTGAAATGCATGACGCCTTCTGTCTCGGCTCCCAGCGGTAACCATGGAGTCTGCTGTGGTATTGTGTCTTACACACTGGTACACTGTTCAGCTAAGACTGCACAGGGCCCCCAGACCATGACAGAAATCCTGGTCTCTGGTGCTCCGATCATCGCCATTCAGAAATCTATATATAGAATAGATAGCCCTTCCGATAATCCCCAATTGCAAATGAATAATAAAAGGTCATGATATGCAAAACAGACTGCAAGGAGTCTGCCATGATCACAATTTGTGTGATGGGATGAATAACTTTACTAAGAAAAACATTTATTTTCATAGGACATGGAGTTTAAAGAGACCCTGTCACCAAATTAAAAAAACTGCAGGTGAAAGCACAACAAAATCAAGCATTTTAGATGCTTACTTGCAGTGTTTTTTCTTTCTATTAATTTTTGTTTTTTTATTATTGACTTGCTGTATGTCTCTTAACCAGTTGACATCCGTGGTGTTAAACCCCCTGCCCATCCAGGCCATTTTTCAGTATTCAGCGCTGCGGTACTTTGACTGACATTTATTACATGCAACGCTGTACTGAAATTAAGTTTATACCATTTTTTGGGGACAGAATTCCTCTTCCTCCTGACGCCCTCTGTGCCGGTCCCGGGCCGCAGATGGGGCAGCAGATCCTGGGATTCAAGGTGAGGGGTCAGGTGGGAGTGGGGCAAAAAAACAGCGGCCTTGGGGGCGGAGAGGTGCCGAAAAAACGAGCACATATAGACGATCAGCGGGCTATGGAGCCGCCGATCGTCTATATGTGAAACACCCAATAACGGGTGTTTGCATTGGTCGGGTCTTTTTTGCCCGTGCGCGCCCGCAGAAAAAAAATGCCATCTGGAGACGGCAACCCACCAATGCTGCAGTGCCGTCCGTCCGTTTTTTTACAACGGGCGGACGGCAAGTGGTTAATCTGCTAGAAAATTTTACTACTTCTGAAGAGTCAATTTCCTAGCAAAAACCCCTTCTCCTTGCACGCCGTAACCTTCTCCTCTTCTGGCAGTGTCTAATTACCCTCTGTGCTGGTACAGCTACTTTGCCCCTCCCCTCATTTTCCTATATAAGCTTTTATGTAGTTGTCCTGGGAGGAGCAAAGAGGAACACTACAGAGTAGTGTTTTTCAACCTGTTTTCAGTCACAGGACCCCCTTAAAAGTATGTAAAATCTTAAGACACTGAAGTCTGAAGCGTAAAAAACCTAAATTTGAAAGGCGTTCTGTGGCCCCTCCAAAATCCATACCAGATCCTTATGCTCAGGAGTTCCTTCCTGAGAAATCTCATCTGTAAACGGCAAAATCTTGTGAGACCTCAGGAAAAGGCATTTTTCTCTTTTAGATATTTAACCTCCCTGGCGGTATGATTTTTTCTTTTTTTTTTTCCTTTTTTCGTTCTATTTGTTTTCGTTTTTATTTAACTTTTGAATCTCCCGCCGGTTCCGCCCCCCTGCGACACGGACGCTCGCAAGGGACGGAACCTGGATGCTGGCATCGGCCGGAGGACACAGCACGGCTCGAGGGACAAGGTAATTCCCGAGTGTGGCTCGGGGTTACCGCTTATGGTACAGAAAATTAACCCCGAGCCACACTCGGGAATACCGCCAAGGAGGTTAAGTCACATGTGCCAGAACCCCAGGAATTAAAGGGAGATGGAGTCATCTGCCCTTAGTGAAAATGGCCACCATGAGTAGAATATGGAGGAAAAGAATAAACAGCCAGCAAATATCTAGAAGTATCTGTTTGTAGATTGTCATCATTATATATTTCTACAGGTGCCTTTGTTGTCATTTGTAAGATAAGGGTGAAGTTCCGCTTTAATGTGTCATTCTGCTGGAAAAAGCACAGATTTGAACACTGTGGCATATGCACAACTTTGTCTATAGTTTCCCCAGAGAAGTAAAGAAATATAAACATTCCACATACTTTAGGCCTTGTTCACACTAAGCGCGTTCCAGGAGCAGAGCAGAGCAGTTACAGACCGGATCAAAACTGCGTCCAATGTATTCCAATGGTATTTTGGGCTCTAGTTTGCACCGCAGCATTCAGTTCCAGAGCATGTAAACAAACTGCAGCAAGCCCTATTTTACCTGCTCTGGAACGCTCTGGAGTGCATGCAAACGCCCTGGAACGCACTGAAAGCCAATTTTAAACTAAAAACGGCCCGAAACGCATCAAAAACGCGGCACAACCCACTGCACTGCGATGGCCTAAAATATTCAACCGGGCCAACAACATTTTGTTCCAGTCCGATATTCCTAAGGGCAGACAAAAACACCAGGCAAAGACTCCCCATAAATATGCCAACCCTGCCTCAACTTTTTACAATGCTGCTATTGTTTGGAAAGGCAGGCTTCCGAGGTACGTATACTGCAATTTATCAGCAATGGCATGGGGTAAATATTGATGTTGTTTCCAATAAAATAAACAGGAAAAACAAAGAGAAAGGTTTAAAGGTCAAGTAGAGAAAATTCATCAAATATGACTGTTTGTGTAAAAATGAGCCTTGAACCTTCACCCTCTGTGGATTGGTACTGCAGAACAGGTCTTCGCTCTGCACACCTGCCTTCATTAGTAGGCTTTTAGCCCTGGTTCGCACCTAGGAGTTTTTGAGCAGTTCGAAAAGCGCTTTTAAATGCCCAACACAAGAAATCCCAAGAAATCCCATGAATTCTAATGGCCCTGGTTCACACCTGAGCAGGAAAAACGCCATCAGGAAAACGCCAAACGCACGAAAAGCTACATGAGTGAACTCAGTTCGCCGAGCCCACTAAAGACTCTCCTCCTGAACAAACCAGGTGCGGGCAGAAGCATCCCCCAGCTATATGTCACAAAGGGGCAGGTAACTCCCCGGCCAAAACTTCTGCCACAGATTGGGTCGGGAGGAGGTGGCAGTCAGAGCAGGTTTGGGTGAACTCAAGTGAACTGTGTTCGCACCAAGCCTAGCCTCATCTCTACTCATGCCCTAGGTTAATCCTGTCCTTTCTTTGTGTTTGAATTCAGGTTGCCGGAGCTTATTCTGATCATCGGCCTATTACCAGTCACTGCTCCGCTTACCTGTCTGGAACCCAGTTTCTGTATGATGTCACAACAAAACTCAGCTTCACTTCTGATCATTTTCCATCACTGCAATCTGTGATGGGCCAGGCAATGTTTCAGGCAGCAGCATATAACAGCTATTAAGTGAAGATTAACAAATCTTATAGCCTGGCCAAAGAAAATAATGCACATTGAATCGTGCACAGCAGAAATCCATCATTTTCTATACATGTAAATCCGATTTGCTTAATATATAACGTAAACTGGCAGCCATATTTGCGCATTAACCAACACATTAAAATGAACACCCTGCAGGACTCAAAGTTCTTTATCCACACAATAATAACTTGGAACTAACACAATCAGCTATATACACAAGCAGAATGAGTCACCCTGCTCTTACATCTCTGTACAAGCATAGCAATGTTCCACAGTTTGTAGATAAGGAGGCAGGCCTGTGGCTCCCATATCCAAATGCTTTATATAAATATACGTGTACTTTCACCAAACATAACACATGTGTACTTATCTCTGCAGGCTATAAAAAGATGTAATTGGTTGCCTTTACTGTAGATAAATCCTGTGTCCGGCAGCACAGCCTAGCAGAGTGTTTACCTCTATCTTTGTTGTAAGCAAGCTGTTCCTGGCCACCGCTAGACAGCGCTCCTTAGAGATGGACGTGCTGCTCCACATTGTAATAAAATGAGCAATATGTCTCCCAGGCTTTTTCAGAGCACTGCGGGATGCACTCAAAGCCAGGAGGCTGCAAGTTTGATTTCTAGAGAAGTTTTAGTTCCTGTTCACACCTACGTGTTTTGTAGCTGAAAGGGCCAAGCACTAAAATGCTTACAGGATTTCCATCGTTTTCAATGCCCCTGTTCCCATCTGAGCATCTTTTCGCCTGTAGAAAAACACCTGTCGCTGGAAAAAGTACTTTCCTGCAGATTTCTGTGCTTTTGGCATCATAGACTTCAATGCAAACGCCTGTAAACATGCAACAGAAGCATTTGCACACATTTTTTTACGCGTTTTGACTCACGTTTATACGCAATGTGTCGAAACACTTGAAACAACACATGACAAACACGCGTTGATGTGTATAAAATGCTCAAAAACGCTTGAGAAAAACTGCTAAATAATGCCTTTAAACGCTGATGCTTACGTGTGAACGGAGCCTTATACATAAAGGCTTCAGTATGTGTACAGCAAGCTTTTACCAATTATACACAAAGCTTTATTAAGCTTCAAGTACGTTTTCTGAAGCTTGTAATTAAACTTCAGCTCCAGGTTGGGGATGTTAAAGATCTCAATGGGTGTGCAGTCACTTGAAACAAACTGCTAGCAATTGTTTAAAGTTACGGTCAGCATTTTTTAAGATCTGTGTTAGACCTTAAACTGAAGGACACTTTAAAAACTTCAACGAAGCTATTGAAAGCTTTAAAAAACGCTTTAAAGAAACTAGGAATGCACCGATACCGACAATGGTATCAGTATCGTTGCTCATACTGAGCATTTGGGCGAGTACTCGTCCAAATGCTCCTATACTTACCCAGATATAGCAACTGCCGGTCAGAGGGAGATTCCCTCTGACTGGCAGTGCCACGAGGAAGCATGGAGCCGGCTTCCCAGGCAATCAGGAAGCCGGGCCCACGCAACCTCGGGATGCCAGTATCGGTACAGACGATGTGGTATTGTGTGGCAATCCCATGGTAGAACTGGGGGTGGTAGTCACCCAGGACTCTCAGCCAGAGGGGCTGGGTGGTTCCAGTAAACAAATTATTTTGCTGGGAAAAAAACTGGCTTTGCAGTTCTCTACAGGTTTTGTCGATTTGGCATGGGATCCTGGAACTGGAAGATTTCAAAGAGAATTGGGAGGGATGAAATCTCGAGTCCTGGGTCCGTGGTTTAGTAGGGGCAGGCACCTAATGATTGCACACCTGTGCACAGTCCTTATGTAAAGGGTGCTGGCTAATGCCCTGGGCTCCTGGGAAGAGGGATAGGTTGTGTTCAGGAGTCAGGAGGACTCCAGCCAGAAGTCAGAGAGGAACCAGGTGGCTGTGTTTGCTGGAGGCACATGAAAGACAGCCGAGGAGGCTTAAAGAGCCAGTTACACATGAAGTATGTGCTACAATCTTGAGTCGGTGAGACATTGTCTATTGCTGAAATACAAGTGACCCTTATGTTATTACTGAAGAAAGTAATTGTTCTGTTGATGAAAGAAATCAAAGACTGTCCTGTTTTATGCTAAAGTGGCTTCAAGATTGGACTTTGAGCGCTCACCATTTGTGCTAAATTTCCCGAATATCACAGCAAGTACCGATAGAAAAATATCGGTACTCATAATGGATACTGAAAAACCGGTATCGGTGCATCACTAATAGAAACTTGTACGCACTGTTCTTGTGTGCCCATATGCACAACAGGTTACTGGAACAAAGGTATCTTCTAGTAAAAGTGCAGTAACACTTTAAATCCAAAATACATTAGAATACGACATTAGGCTATAAAGATAAAATCTTGTCTAATGACCATTTCACGGTATCTGTTTTTTGTAAAGGAACTACGGGGACACCAGTCACCATTAAAGCCCATCTCTGGGCAAATTTAGACCCCCACCCTCCTCCAACCAATACACAATTTTTCAAGAACCCCCTTTAAGCCCATTTTATGCTTACCTGAGTCTACTGTAACATGTCCCTCGATGATGCCTCTTCTGTTAGTGGACACTGGCAATCCAGGGCTGCAGTCTGTGCCCATTTTTATTGGTGGACCCTGATCAGGATGTCATCATGCAGATGCAGTTCTGGAACCTGAGAGGACAGTCAATGGTAAAGGCCACGTCCTTCAAGTAGTGACATGAATACCTGAAAAAGGACCGGTCCAACTCCATGTAGGACCTGGTTTTAGATAAGCATTTTTCAGCTTTTTTCCCCCCAATTTTTTATTTATTTTTTCAATCCACTGCAACTATAACTTAAACAGGTAAAGCATAAACGGCCGTGAGAATTTGTTTGCATAGGAGCTTTACAGTATATTTGCCATTTAAAACTAGAGGGGGGAATGTTCTAAATACATGCCAACTAAACGCAACCTCCGAGATACACAATGAAAATGTCACAGGAGCGGAAAAAAAATAATTATTGCTATGTATAACAAATATACAATGACATTAAGGTCCACTACAATTTTACATGTTGTTAGGTTTTTATTGGAGTCTGTGTCCTGGTTGGGGAGATTACATTTTTCAGTTTGTCCTGGCAACCACTGTCACTGAGACAGAAAGTGCAGAGAAATCCAAAAGGTTACGTTTGCCTACAGGAGGTGAGGATACATTTTCCAAAGAAGACACTTGTTCCACCTGTCTTTTGAGAGACTTTTTTCTCACTTTCTGTTGGGTCTTCAGTACAGAAAATGAAGGGAAATCTCCTGAACTGGGCACAGCAAAAAATTAATAAGAAGAATTAAATATGCAAAGGGTTTGACGTTGGAAAAGTACAAAGCTTCTCTTTCCCATCTATCGGTAGCAGGTACTGTCTGCCTAAAAACTAAAGGCATTTTATTTTAAAAGCACAAACCTCTGAAATGAGAAATCAAGTTGGATACTCCTTCCCTAGTGCTTGCAGATCTTAGAAGTTCTTGTACTCTGTCTTCTTAGATGTGAACATTACCCCCCTCTAGCTGAAATAACCAGAGTAGATGGTGGCTGGAGTTCCCGCTGTTCTTTTGAAAAAGCATATACTGCGAGAGCGTCATTACTGTAAGTTTTATCCTTTGTACCCAAGATCTATTCTGATTGGTTTACTGTGGCTTTAGTAAAACTTTTGGATATTAGAGCTATGTGCCAGCTTCCTCATCTATAAACTATGCAATATTTGCTCATTATATAGGTAGGCTTTGCTTCCTGTTTAGTACTGCTGCACAGTGGGTATTTTTTAGCTGTCAACACTAGGTACAAGCGCAGAACTTTTGTCAAGATGTTACTGTGTTCCCTGTCCTCAATGGGGAGATCTCCCCCGACTTCCTAGGATAGAAAATCAAATGCTGAGGATTAGAGGTGCGCCGAAATGACATTTTCAAAATCCAAATTAAAAAAAATGTCAGGCCGAAACCGAAAATGTTTTTCATTTTACCTTTTTCAAATTTTTAAAATATTGTATTTATTATAAACTTTTTAATTGTTTTAAAATTATTTTTATTTATTTATTTAGTACTCGCTCTCCTTCCTGACAGTTGTCACAGCAGGCTGAGCAAGCGGAGCTCAGCCTGCTGTGACAGCAATGACAGCTGTCTCCGTCCACACACGCCCTGCCGATCTGCGACATGAGGCTGAGCGGTGTGGGAGGAGAGACGCCGGCCGCTCTCGGCCGCCTGTGACAGTTTCTCTCCTCCCCGTTGGGACACAGAGGAGCGCCCAGCGGGGAGGAGAGAAATCACGGATGCGCCGATGTATCGGCCAGAAAATTGCACTTTTGACATTATGCCAAAAGTGCCATTTGCGGCCAATATATCGGTGCATCCCTTCTGAGAATGTCACCTGGACAGGAAGACACAGAGGGCAAAAAAAAACAAAACCTGACAGATGTCAAATCCCATACCCACTCAATTAAAATGTGTTTTTGTTGCTGTTATTGATCCCATCAGAGAGAGATCTTACTCTGCTTCCTGCCCACTGCTGAGGTCACTATTAAATGGCCATTGAAAAAAAAAAAAAGCTCAATCAATGGCAAATAGCAAACAAAACAGAACAGATCCCTTCAGAGGCTTCCTCCATAGTTCTAGTGGTACCAATAGACAGATACTGTGGGGGCATTTTTAGGGGCTGGAGCAAGAGCAGTGATGTTGGAAATCACAAGAGGACAAGGCATACAGCTTGGGGCTCACAACAGACCTTGGAGGATGAGATAAGCAACCACAATGTAGACCAAATTCTGGCACTAGAAGCATGCCAAGAATATAGTAGAGATTGCGCATTTGCTACATGGCAGAATGAGAAGAAAACTTTGTAGGAAACCAACCTGAGATATTTTTTAATGCCTAGATCACAATGTTTCACAAGCTTTCACATGGCACAAAGATATTGCCGAGTATAGTTGTGTTTTAAATGATGATGATTAATTCACCACCAGTGAACAGTTGGTGAAAGTTAAATTCACTGCTCTCTAAATATACCCCTATGCATCCCCTGTAAAGCAGAAAAGAGTCCATTCGATCCTCTCCTGAACATGAGAAAATCTCATTCCGAGTCTCCATTAAACACACAGACCCTTCAGAGCTCATTAGATACAGCAGAGGAAAAACATATATAGCACCAAGCGAGTTAATAAAGAGAACTCACAACTTCTAATATTCATGTCTGAAGGCAGAATATAAATATCCTTGATTGACAAGTGAGACTTTTTTTCACCATTCTGTAGCTTGTATTTCAGCTATAATTTTCCTTTAGCTCCTACTCTTCAAATCAGGAGAAATATATATTTAGCTGCGGATAAATGCTTTGCCCATCTCGGCAAATCACTTTCACACTGGTATAAAAAGCTAAAGTTTTAACCTAAAGGAGAAAAAATGATACTTTACTGAGAAGACAAGTTTTACCACTTATTACCCGCCCTAATTATTACTCTAGTGTACAATAAAAGGAAAGCTGTAATGTATTTTAAGAAGGGCACATTAGGAATGAATCGTCACTGTATCATTTACCTATAGATCATTTTTCAAGAAACTTGAATTAGATTCAGTTGCATGCTGTCTAGGGATGCACCGATACAGGCATTGGTATCGGCCGCGATACCGAGTATTTGCATGAGTACTCGTACTCGTGCAAATACTCCAAAACATAAAACGAGTACCTGTGCCGCGTCGCCATCTTCAGGGACCCGGATCCGCCGCACACAGGACCTCCATCGCGTCTTCAATCAAGCAAGATGGCCGCGACCTCCTCTGTCATCTGCTCCAGTCTTTCTGACCTCTTCTCCCGCTGATTGGCCGATTGGATGATTGACAGGCTTCCTCACCAGTCAGGAGTGACTGGTGAGGAAGCCTGTCATCATCCAAGTCCCATATTTTAATTCCTGTATTCCACACATGGGTTTGTAAAGCTCCCTCTAGTGGTCATCTGTCCGGCACTGTGAATTGCTTCCTTGCTTATGGACTGCTGATATAAGCTCTAGATTTGCCAAAGACATGAGGTCATTGTTGCCTGACAGTTAAATCGGATAGTGATCTCATGTCTGTGGTAGCTGCAGATATCTGCTGGTTCGCTGCACTTTGAAAGATCGATCAGACAGGTAGGTTCTCCTTGCTCAGTTTCCCCTTCTAATAAGCCAGACCAGTCTTCCACATTTCTTTCTCACATTCTATCCACACTACTATTCTAGGAAACCTAAGCTTTGCCCATACATTACAAAGCAACAGGTTTACTTTAATGGCGGACCCATCAGCAGTACATATTAAGGTGCATGTACACCCCAACAATGAGTTGCCTGATCATTTCCACATGCAACAACATCGCACTCCCTCCCTCCACCCACCTACCTACTGCCAAGGATATTTACTTTTTTTATTTTTTTTATTCTGCCATTTGTTTTTGCACAAACATAAAAAAAAAAACAATGCGAACAAATGAATGCGAAAAAAAAAAAAAAGTTTAAATAATTATGGTTAAAAAAAAGAAGAAAATAAACAAATCAGCAACAAAGTACTAGCTAAGGAGTGCGTGGTAGAAAGAAGTTAATTAGGCCTGATTAATTGAGGCTTTTTCACAGCATGCATACAGGGGACAGGTTTTTATACTCAGGCTGTGGCTGCTTTTTAAAGGAAAGGAAATTTAAAGTAAGTGTTTTTCCTCATAGTTCTCATAAGGGTCACGAGAGGACATATACCAGCATCCTCCCGTGACTCGAAGCTCAGTATATCACGAGCTACAGCTCATGGTATAAGGAGACCGCCACAGCAGGGACGGATCCCGACAATGCTGACGAGATCCGCTCAGCTGCGTGAATGACAGCTGGCACTGCCTATCTAGAGGCAGAGCCAGCTGTACCAGCCTGTTCCTCCAGTCAGCGCTGGAGGATCGGAGAGGGGAGGGGGGGGGAATCCCTGCGGGGAGAGGTGACTGACAGTCAGGGCTCCCTGCAGGGAGATGATTGAGAAGTGAGCAAGCGACGGTATGTGTTCGCTCACTTCCCGATGTATTGAGCCAACGTTTGACAGTTTCATTGTCACAGGTCGGCTCCAACTATGAGGATGAGTGATTTTCACTCACCTCATAGTTCTCCTTTAAGACTTTGCACTCCTTTTGTTTTAATGCATCTTGAATGTATTTCGCAGATTTAAACTAAAAGTTCAGTTGGGCTTTAATGACAGGTCCACTTTAGCTTGTTACATTTCAATGAAAGTCATATAAGAAAGGTTGTCTTGAAAAATAACTGTACCAAAAAAGTAAAAACTTCTATTTTCACATATAATTATCAGCAGAGACACCAGTTGTCCCCAGTGAACATAATGAAGAAAATCGACTCCAGTTTCCCAGTCTATAGAGTCCCCTATATTGTTCTCACAATACATGAGCATTATCCACTATGAGAAAGTTCTAGTAATTGGTCATGGGAGGCAATGTGGGACTAGTAGACTCTTACCTACATGCCAGTCCTCCAGACAATGCTTCTCTACTCTCACCTTGGTCCCGAGCCAATGGTCTATTCACGTGTAAATAATGTGCATTCACCTGTGTAATAGTGCATGTATTGTCTGTGAAATTTGCTGTGGTTTGGCATCCCCCAAGGAGAGATTTGAGAAGTGCTGCTCTAAAAGCTTTGTGCCTAGTTACCTGTACCCTCATTTGCAATTATATTGTGCGGAAAGGCAAACTACATGTTCACTTTCAGGAATAGAGAGGGGAAGACGTGGGAGAGCATAGAAATGAAAAGCATCAAAACAAGTTGCAGTTTTAACAATCGCTACTATGAATTGCTTTAAAATATGACCAAATCATGGCAGAGCTTTTACCCCGGTAAAATCTTTTATAAGGAACTGGAAAAAATAAAATGCAATTATGTGCAGCAGCACTAAAACTGCACAAATGAATTAATGCATTACATCCGGTCTCTGAAATTTATTGACATAGTAGCTGGACACTCTTCAATGTAACCATAGGGGTTACAAAGAATGCCATTGATTGCAGGCCCATGATGCCATTGTTTACCACCAGTGTACTCGCATAACATTCTGTGCACTTTAACATCCCTTTCCCATTTCTGGTACCTGCTCCTTCAGCATCAATTGTTGCCAGTAAGGTCCAGGTAGCCAGTAAGTGTAGAAGCCGCATGTGCATATTAGGACATGCGGCCCTGCACCATGGGGTACCATCAGATGCGCCTCTACGTACATGCAAACACACGTTTGCATAAGTGAACGCCCAGCACGTGTGTTGGTGCAACATGGTCTATTTAAAGCTTAGCAATGTCTGATGAGATTGCCAAGTGGTCCTAATCTGTTGCCTTTGATTTGACCTGGCTTGCTTTTTGGCTTCTGTTGTTTAGCCTGGCGTGTACTCTTTACTTTGCTGTTGTCTTCTGATTTTGTCACCTACTTGTTCCTGACCTTGGCCTGTACTTATGTCTGTGCACATTCATTTAACATGGTTTCTGCTTACTTGTTGCTGACTCGGGCTTGTATCCTGACCCCACGCCTCTTTCAGCACCTTTCCCTACCTTATCCCTTAACTCCAGCCTATATCATAATGGGGTTCCGGCTGTTCCATCCAGGACTGGCCTGCTCAGCAAGCAGAATGCATCAGGTGTCAATGTCTTTTGTATTGTTTTACCACAATCTTTAATTGGCACTCATGCCTCTATTGTGCCTACAGTTATTGTTTTCCAGTGGTGTTTTTACTAGAGGTGCAACGGTGGCCCCCTCATCAACTTAACTAGGTATTTGACAAATGGACATAAGTAAGTCCATTTAATTAAGGACTACTTAGTGGAGTTTGTTCAGGATAATGACATAGTAAATGATAACCAGCATGGATTTAGGAAGGATCGTTCCTGCCAGACTAACCTGCTAACTTTTTACAAAGAGGTAAGTAGAGATCTGGATGGAGGGAGGCCTGTGGATGTAGTGTATCTAGATTTTTCAAAAGCATTTGACACGGTACCACATAAATGCTTGCTACACAAGCTGAGACCCTTGGGCATAGATGAAATAGTGTGTACGTGGATAGAAAACTGGCTACAGGAACGGGTACAGAGAGTATTGATAAATGGCACTTTTTCAGACTGGTCTACGGTCATGAGCGGTGTGCCTCAGGGTTCTGTGCTAGGCAACCTGTTTATTAACGATATCGGGAAGGGTGTGAATAGCAATGTTTCAATGTTTGCTGATGATACCAAAATCGGGAGGGTAATAGACACGGACTTAGACATAACATTACAGGAGGACCTCGATAAAATAGGGGAGTGGGCAACTATATGGCAGATGAGGTTTAATGTCGATAAATGCAAAGTAATGCACTTTGGAGTTAACAATAGGCAAATGGGCTATACAATTATGGGTATGCCACTAGGGAAGTCAGAAATGGAGAAAGATTTGGGGGTCATTGTAGACCACAGATTGAATAATAGCTTACAGTGCCAGGCTGCTGTAAACACAGCAAGTAGAGTCCTGTGCTGTATTAAGAAGGGGATGTATTGCAGAGACAAGTCTATAATTTTTCTTTTTTAACCCCTTCATGACTGAGCCCTTTTTTTCATTTTTTGTACCCATGTTATATTCCACATTTTAGGCCCCCCAAAACCCCCCAACATTATATATTTTCTGAATGCCAAGACCCTAACACGTTAGAAGTAAGGAGATTAAAGGGGGATATGATTTTCATGTACAAAATGTTCAATGGTAATAGTAACATTAGCAACCAACTCTTTACGGTTAACCCCATAACAAAGACTAGAGGCCACCATCTAAAATTGGTGGAGAAAAAATTTCAGCACAAGGGGCGAAGGCGGTTCTTCTCAGTTAGAGCGGTTGAGGTCTGGAACTCGCTGCCACATGCAGTGATTTCAGCTAAGAGTGTGGAATCATTCAAGGAGCTCTTGGACGATTTCATTAGAGAACATAACATACAGGGGTACAGGTACTCCTAAGAACAAGATCACACATAAACACGCACATACCAGCAGAACCATATGCATACACGCAATAGGTTGGACTTGATGGACTTGTGTCTTTATTCAACCTCAAATACTATACTATGTAACTATGGACTTATGGAGTTAACTCTTTCGATTACACTCTCTCACACTCCACAACATTTTCTCAAAATAAGTGCAAACAGAGGATGAACTTGAACTAGGACTTTAGGGATGGCCTAGTGTTTTTCTGCTTTGGTGCTCCCAGCAAGCTGAGACTTGTGTTGATCTCCATCATACATTGGCCATGGCCATTATTATCTCTTGGATCTATCATTGTTTATGGCAGCTATCATCTCATCTCCAAGGTTCCCACTCTCTTAATTGTTTCTCAGCTGGTAGATACTCCCAGGAGACACGGACCGGCTATAAAAGCTAAATGTGTTCCAATAAAAAGTACTGATCAAATGGCGGACTGATTGATGTCCATCTAAACTAGTCACGCCTTGCCTTGGAGCATTTCAGACCATACAATTAAATCAATACAGCTCGTACCAATGAGACCCATCTTTACAGACACAGAATAACAATGACACAAGGTTCTGTGCCCTAGAGGAAAGCAGAATTCACTGCAGGAAGAGCTATTAGAGAGAAACAAACTCATGGCAGACTGGACAAATTAATTTGCAACACATTAAACAGTCAATCCAATCAAAACTGGGTGAGTAAATAAAAAAAAAAAGCTTTTAAGCATTGTTCAATTGGTCCTGATCAAGTTACCAAAAAATACTCAATTTACAATATGTTAACTATGAATTGCATTTAATTTTATTACCCACCACATGACTAGCAGGTGTGCTACTTATGAATCAGGCCAATTTTTACATTTTTGCTAGGTGTTTATTCATTTGGTAACAATTCTGCCATTAATTATTATACAGAAGTGATATCTTTAATTGTTTTGGGGTGCTTTTTTTGGAGGATGAGAAATGTTTATTTAGGCTGGTGAAGAACACCCCCAGCAGCAGCACATTGATGAGGTCTGCTCACAAGTGCATGCAGCAGAACCTGATTGGCAGGGAATTACGGGAGGCTAATATTTGCATTAAAATTATATAGAAAAGGTAATGTGCTGGTTTTGTAATATTTCCTATCCAGGCTAATAAAACATTTCAGACAGGTAAACATGAAACACTACAAACGAATGTACTAGTTGCCTTTTGCTCAGTTGACTATGGCATTGCAAACTTTGCATTTGTGTCTGAAAATACTCGTTGATCCTGCTTCTACTTGGTCTTTTTCCCCCTATTTCCTGCACTGGGGTGACAACACTACTCACAAGCTCCTAATGCTGTGGTACCATTGTTACCATCATGCGTATGCTACCAGACTGAAACTACAAGGCACTTTGTAACACCCAGCATGCCTGTAGAGTCTCCTTGTTAGCCTCTAACATCACAGGCATACAAGCCTCCTGGTTACCCTGAAGTGGTTACTTGACAGAGGCTCCTGTCTGCAGACTCTGTGTCATCACTTCAGAAGGTACTAAGCTGGATGTTGTTGTTTTTTCCTAGTAATCCCCCGCCCCCCAACACAGTTAGGCAACGCACCTCTGATGCACATGCTTAGCAGCAAACCACAGCACATGGTAACGTGCTACTGTAAATTGGGGAGCACGGTGTCAGAAAAAGACGGAGCTTGTCCATTTATTTTGTTCTGGTGTGTCGGAAACACACTAAAAAAATTGGGCTGCCTAATGCACTGCACGTGCATTAATGCAACACACCAAATTGTTAGGGTGTGAAAGGTCCCTTAATCAGCCACGCTGTCTCCTAAGCTCACCCATATTGCTTTGAGTATCCTTTGTCACATATTAAATGTTTATTTGTAAAACAATTGTATATACAGTATGTCATTTTAAAAATATATCATATAAAACTGACCCCAAACGATTATAGTTACCATGAATGACTACAAAGCTGCTAGAATTGGTGTTTTTATATTTGCCTTGACTTCAGTTTTACATTAACTACTGTTACTATAGATACAAAGTACACATTTTATTCTGAGAATTGTCCCATTTATCACGGCACAAAATTATGTTGCTGGTAAATTGCACGTTGAAGAAATTTACAACCGAAATAAAAGTATTTTGTTAAATTCTGATTATTTTTTCGTCTAACACAATGCTACAAAATGACTGTAAACAAATTGTCTGCATAATAATGGGAAAAACAAGCAGGAAAACAGGGAGAAAACTAGCAAATGTACCAAGAGGGAAGAAAGGTCTAACAATTAAAATGGGTTAAATAGTAACCATTCTTTCTGTTACTTGTCCCTTGGCGCATCTATCCTGCATCCAGGTATAGTAACCTATTTTATATACAATTACATCTGGACTGCCTCTTACAGGTGCAGCCGTGTCACCCGGTCATTAACTTGAACAGGTACATCAGCTGCATCTTTACGGACATCTGGGATTCCTGCTGCAGCAATCTGTAGGTTCCTGCTGCAGCAATCTCAAATCGCCCAGTGTGAATGAGGCTAAAGTTTTCTCTAGTCACACAGGCATGAACCAAAGAAATCACTCGATTTCCCCCATCTAAGCTAACTGGCATGCATAGAGGAATCTCAACCTGTTGGCTATTATATTCAAACAGCTACAGGCACCTGCTGCTGTCTAAACCTGCCCAGACAGTGATTGCATCAAAAATTAGCGGATTGTCGAGCCGGGTGGTGCAGATAGGGCTACCCACTGCTCGAATTTCACCCGCTTCAGCAGGGATCAGCTGAAACTCAAGCTGTGTATGGCCACTTTTTGGAATTAAATCACAGAACGAGTGTGTGATCTAAAGTAATGTAACTTTGTGTAACAATTTTCCAAAGTTAAGCAAAAAGTTATAACTGACAGTTGCAGAACATTCAAGCAGAAGCCGCAGTAGCTGGCTAGTGACTGCAAAGTGGGACTTTAGGTTTCAAGTTGACAACAGGTCCTATGGGAGAACATGCAGAGCAGCGGGGCACACTTGGTTAATCAGCATCAAAATGACAAGGAAAGGTTCACTCTCAGATTGGAGCCATTTTTGTTATATGATGTTATAAAATAAATTGGCAGAATGATGACTTAATTTCAGCCTAGGCAAAGTCACTTGACTGGAATATAAGAAATGCTTTTTTTAAGAGGGCCTGATCTGTGGAAGATGTGCCAAAAAGGGGGCAGGCAGAAGACAAAGAACTAGTCATCAGTGTTGCCTGTGATGTCCCTGCAGGTGATTTTTTTTCCCCATTGCTGATTTTCCATGCCTTGTTCTTAATTGTGTCTCTGTGTGAGGGAGGCCATCTTGGTAGAGACGCAGCGCTTTTGATGTCATACGGTCCCCCCCGATAATTGGTGATCTGATGGCCAGTGTGGTAATTCCATAAAAAGCAGGAGTGGTGCAGAACGCACAGATCTACAGAATGAATGAAGTGGAAGCAGGGAGATCCTTGCACTACAGGTCCCTAAGTACAGCTTCCTCTCCAGTAAGGAGAACAGTGAGCAGCTCAGTAATGACATCAATAAATCTGGTAAGACTAGCAGGTTGCACTGCCTTAGATGATCTCACACTGTAGATATACAGCTATGAGGCTCAATGCACAAGTGTTCCTATGCGTTGGAAGTGCACTACTATTTATCAGGAGAATTCAAAATAAAAGGTACATTTTTAGGGTACTGCTTAGGCACAATTCATTTTCTAGATGCTCCCTATAACACAACTAATCCTAGCTGTTTGCATATAGTTTTCTAGCATACAAATATAAAAAGGTAGAGCTTTTCTAAAATTATACTGTTGCTACATATAGTGGCATCTCAGGAAGGTATGCAGACTTGTACACTTACCAAAAGGTCCAGTCTAATGAAAACGTTTAACTTTTTTTGGTGGTTCAATTGCCATCCATAAGAAATGGACCACGCTAAAGCAGTGAGCAATTAATAGGTATTATAGACCAATCTTTTTAACTACTTCAGGACTGCCATATGTATAAAAACTTCCTGGCACTTAAGTGGTTATAATGGTTATAACATTTCTTTCAGCAGGCGATGCTCAATGGTTATAACATTTCTTTCAGCAGGCGATGCTCATTTTGTACAAGTGATTTGGGTGGCTGTACAGCTGTCCAGATCACTTGTAGCAGCCTGCATGTGTGGTGCCCCCCATCCTAGGGCCATCAATCACTGTTGACACTACATTCATAAGTGGTAAAAGCTTTTAAAATGTTGCCCGTACTGTAATTTTTGCGATTTCAAATTTAAGGCTTGACATGTTTGGTATCCAATTACCTGACAAAACACCATCTTTTATATTTTACCAAATAAAATGGGTATTATATTCCGTTTCTGTGCATTTAATCCTGAAAATATTGGTTTGATAAACATTTGTGCAAATGTAATGCAATATAAAACAATGTGACTAACATTTTTTTATTCTACTGCGCCTCTGCTTTCAGAAAATATATTTTTGGTGGGTTTGAACCTGTTTTCCAACCAAAAATTCAGATTTTATCATGTGTGTGCAAAAATTAAGAAATTGCTCCGGATGGCAAGTGGTTAAAATATCATTAATAGTTACTTGTTACCTTAATTTTCTTCCGGACTGACCTGTGGTGCCTGTTCATTGCTAAGTATTTATTTAAAACATCCACTATTATCTGTAATTACAAAAGAAAATTCAAGTTTCTCTTCTCTGCTCCATAGCAACCAATAGTCTGTTGCCAAGATTTCCCAGAATCCTCACCTCGCGCACCTGAACTGGCCTACTTACTCTGCCACATAACGAAGTACAAAGCCTGGGGTCAAGTAACTTGCTGACTACTAAATGAAATATGTTATTTCCTCCATGTCTTTAACCTCTTGCCGTCCGCCCGTGCCAGACGGCAATTTTTTTCTGCTCGCGCGCGCCCCCTAGCGGGCACGCACGGGCAGAAAAGACCCGCTAAATGCACACACCCGTTACCGGGTGTTTCACATATAGGCGATCGGCGGGTCCATAAAAGCTCTATCTGTCCCCAAAAAATGGTATAAAATTCATTTCAGTACAGCGCTGCATGACGGAATAAATGTCAGTCAAAGTACCGCAGCGCTGAATACTGAAAAATGGCCTGGATGGGAAGGGGGTTTAACACCGCGGATGTCAACTGGTTAAACTTGTGAATTTCAAAACCCTGCTACAGTCAAATGTTCTAATGCACAATGCATCCTAAAGCAGAATCTGTTATGTCAGCTATAAGTTCTAGTGCACTGGAAAGGTTTAGTTAACTGTGATAAAGATAATTGCACAGTTCTCACAACCAAAGGGATGCTGGCCCTGCAATATTTCATACAACACACGCAGAGCTTTATTGTAAAAAAGAAGTTTAGTAACTGCACACGGTAACTAGGCAGACACAGTCTAACTAGGCAGTTATCTACAATGAACTCCACTAAAACCTTGAAATACGCCACAAATCTATTTTCCTGGATAATTCTTATGATTTTTGATCCTAGGTTATACCATTATGCTGTCATTGGATCACTTTCTTTTTTCCAGAGTGTCACAGTTTATTTCTGTTTTTCCATGTATTCATTTATTTGTGATTATGCTATGTTTGTGTTTGTATATGTCTTACCATGCCACTGAATCCTCATCCATCTTACTGTGTTTTATTCTCTGAGAATTACTGTAGTATTCTGTTCTAGTATTTATTTTTTTCTTGAAAAGTTGCAATAAAAAGAGCATATTATATAAAAAAAATAACCTTGAAATATATAAAGCTGTCTTGGCACAAATGAAAGACAGGGACAGAGTGATGTCACCCTATAACAGGAAGTACCTCAACATAGACCTTCTAAGGCCTAGTTCACATCAGAAACTGCATCACAACTGCATGCGTCTGCGCAGTTGCACTGCGATGCGTTTTGATGCGTTTTTTAACTGCACTAAAAAATGCTAATTAGGCATGTAGGTCACTTCCTTTTCCTGTCAGAGCATTTCCTATGTTTGTTTTGTTCGTTTGGGAGCTCAGTCATGCTTTTTTGGTTGGCTGGCATGGTGCTAGTTTTGACTTTAGCCATTCTTTTTTTTTTTTAAATGTGTGTTCCGTTTGATGCATTTTGATGCAGTTAAAGTAGGAGAAGCAGTACTTTTTCTGACTGAAGTTGAATCGACTGCAATGGTGTAAATTAGGCATAAGAAAGCCCATAGGAAAGCATTGTGATGTATTTTAACTGCGCAGTTGAAATAAACAGACTGCATCACAACTGCATATGGTGTGAACTTTATGGTTTCTAGCACCGGGGCCCTGAGGTTTTTAGTTACGCCTCGATGAGTATTGTACCTCCAGGAATACAAAAGATGTCCTTTCCACCTGAAAACCAATGCCATACTATATTACCCTCCAGTACTACCAACAAGTGATAGAAAGACTGAAGTCTCTTCTTATATAATGGAGATACATGAGATAATATTCATTCATACAAATGGCTTTTGTAACTTCCAGAAAAAGAAACAGTTCTATAAAAGGTCTTTAGAAGGGGGAACCCCTTGGTGCTACTACAACGTGGACTCGTTTACATCTGACAGTGGCCAAGTTCCTGTAATTCCCCTGGAACATTTCAAAGCCTTATTGCTATTTGACCCTGCATATATGCCCCGAGCCATTCACAGCAGAAGCTGGTGTTGAAGGTCTAGGTTCCAGTTCTAACATTCTCAGACATAACTCAAAGCAACAGCAAGCCTCTGATATTTCATAAATGAATGTACTAGCTGAACAAAGGAAAAGTCTGCTTGTTAACGTATTAAGCAACATCAGGCGTGAATTTTGCATGAGTTTGCCATCAGCAAAGTGCTCTTTGAAGACAAATAACAAGGTCTTTATATCAGCACACGAGACCTGTGTAGGAAGAATAAAGAAGTTACCACTATAAGACAGGGGGGGGGGTAAATATCAGCACAGGACAGGTCGGATAATGAGACCTCAGGGACGACTACACAGCAGTGGGGACATGCATGAGAAGTTAGTGACTAGCTATCAAAACTGATCGGCGTTGAGTTGCCTCTGGCCAAAGTACAGAATTTTCCACACTGTTAACAGGCAAATAAAATAAAAAAAAGAGCGTTTATCCATTTACTTAAACATCCTTAAAAGAGAAGTAAAGACAACTTTTTTGGGTTTTACTTCTCTTTTGGGTTCAGCTGCCTGACTGACAACTTGCTCTGCCTCTCTAGAGCCAGAGCCAGCTGTGCTTGCCCCTTCCCCTGACTGTCCCTCCAATGAGCACTAAAGGAAAAGAGAGAGAAGGGGGTATCCCTGCAGGGAGCGGTAACTGACAGAGAGGAGACTGCGAACTGAGTGATCAGTATATAGCCGTATGTGTGAAAGCTGCAGTGTCACATGTCGGCTCTAAGTATTGGGATAAGTATATTTTACTCCCCCAATACTTCTCCTTTAAAGTAGTAATCCTGCACCACTGGCACTCCCAACAGGCACCCATTCTTCTACAATCGGTCACTCATTCACACGGGCTAGCATGCCCACGCAGATATCTGCTCCCAGGAGAGGTCGGTGTAATTGTGTGCGGCTGGCTGTACATCCCTATGCCTACATGTCGACCAGAACCTGCACATCTGTACAGGTCTGGGTGCACGCACTTGGACGAAGACAGTCTGCATCCAAGTGTGTGCTTGGAGCTCACTTTGGCTCATGAAACAAACACTCAGAATACCTATACTTAAATTTGGACTCCCTACCTGCAGCCTGCTAATTGGACAATAAAGGATTCATCAAGTCTGCCTTCTTCTCCTATCTATTGACAGCACATGTGTGTGCAGCCGAGCCCGACTGGCTCCTAGTGCTGCCTCTCACCCTCCTTGAATATCCTGAGATTTGTTTTGCCTAGCATGCTAATGTAATCTTTTATCTAATACAGCCTAGTGGTAATAATTAGGTTTTTATCAGTGCTTTTAAGTGGAACTGCATCCTCTTATCTTGTACTACCTCTAATATCTACCTCTCGGTGTGTGTTCAGAGCTGCACAGTTCTCAGAAAGAGAAAGCAGCGCTCCAAACCCGGAAACACACGGCTGAAGTTTCTGCACGCTCGGATTCAGAGGCTTTCAGGAGATAAAAAAGTTGGCAACTCCAGGGACTTTCTTTAAAAGGCCGCCAACCGCATAAGACGAATGCTAATATGAGTGTACTGTGTCAGAATAAATGTAAAATGCTTATACTTATCCAGAGTTTAGCTTTAGACTTTAGTAATGGAACATATTTGCTAATGTAGCTGCAAATATCTTAACAAAGTCAAGTCACTCAATTCAACAGAAACCTGATCTCTGACATACATTTGCTTCCCCTGCAATCTAACATTCCACTGTCAGCAGCCAACAAACCTGGCTTGTTAACAAAGAGTTCTATCACTGTCCTGAAAATCACAGAAACTCTGCAGGTATGAAGCACCTAGAAGTGCAACAGCATCCTCAACCTTCCTTTCACGGCCCAGTCTTAGGGCTTGTTCACACCAAATGCAGACCAGATCTGCATGAGTTTCTGCACACGCAGTGCAGTGTGTTATACTGCTTTTTGTGCCGCGTTTTTGATGCCTTCTGGACCGTTTTAGATTAGAATGGGCTTTCAGTGTGTTCCAGGGCGTTTTTGATGCGTTTGCATGCGTTCCAGAGCAGGTAAAATAGGCGTTCCAGAGCAGGTAAAATAGAGTTTGCTGCAGTTTTTTTATATGCTCTGGAACTGAATGCTGCGGTGTGAACTAAAGCCCAAAATACCATTGCAATACATTGGACGCGGTTTTGATCCAGTCTCTAACTGCTCTGCTCATGGAACGCGCTTGGTGTGAACAAGGCCTAAGGTCACTCAAAGCTTTGTCACTTTCTAATAACATCGACGATTTCATCTCCTTCCTGTCGCCTTCACATTCCTAATGACTAGGACTGCTGTCCAGTATAGTGATGGGCCGAAAAGGAATGCATGGGCACTAAATTACCTGATATAATCTGGTGTTAGACACCAAGGGCTGGTTCACACCTAAGCGTGGTGCTAAACACATGATACCATATGTTCAGCTGACGCTGTTGTCACGGCTGTCTTTAATATTAATTGGACCCTGGGCAAAAAATGTATTTTCCCCCCACCACTACCCGCCATGCAATTTCAAAATAGGAGACGTCAGAGGGAGACATGACCCTGCATTAGACATCACGCGGTGACGCTAAGGCAGGGGCGGAGCAAGACTATGCGATGCTGATCAAAAATAATACAATGTCGATCACAGTAAAAAGAACCGTTCCACATGTGTATCTTTTGTGGACTCAAGGGGCAGCTGCTTTGGGCCCCACAACAATGACTGGGCCCGGGCAACTGCCCCTTGTTAAAGATGGCCCTAGCTGCTGTACAGCACACCTAGCGGGCAGTACCATGTGCTAGGTGTGCTGTGTTGCCATTCATTTGAATGGCACCCCAACACAGCGCTTGATGGATGTGTGCTGCAGTGCAGGTTACTACAATACCATGTGTTGCGATGAAAAATGTAAAATAGCAAAAGGTTTTGCTATTTTATAATAAAATTGGGTGCAGGTTTGTCAGGAGGAAGCCCAACCCCTGACAAACCTGCACCCAATTTTATCTTCTGCCCCATGTGCTCCAAGATGGAGACTCTCATAGTTTAGAGTTAGGACCGCACTATAAGAGGTGCCTTGGCGCGGCTGTGCGGCTTTCACATTTTCTGCAGAAGACGTGTATCCAAACCTCT
The DNA here is from genome assembly GCF_000935625.1 of Nanorana parkeri. Taxonomy (NCBI): domain Eukaryota; kingdom Metazoa; phylum Chordata; class Amphibia; order Anura; family Dicroglossidae; genus Nanorana; species Nanorana parkeri. Next base: position 121,004 of record NW_017307329.1, read on the forward strand.
GTTTTTAACGTCAGAGTGAGACAAGTTGTTTTACATGCTAGCTTGTGAGTGTGCCAGGAAAACTTTTTGCTATTTTACTGTTTAAAGCCCTTCCCGTGTGCACCTTACTGTAAAGCTGGTGATGAATTGATGAGTGCGCTTGTCATCTGTTTTGCTGCGATGAAAAATGTGGCGCATACACTGCATTTGTTCACCACAATGCAAATAAATGGCAACACAATACATCTAGTGTACGGTACCACATGCTAGGTGGGCTTTGCAATAATGTTTACTAAACACGCTGGATTGTGTGTTTAGTGTACCAATTAGGTGTGGACCAGCTCCATGTGTCTTTTTTCCCCTTTATTTTCACCTGGTTGATCCAGCCAGTAACGCACTTCCGGTCGTACGGTGGCTCCACTCTATGGTAGAGCAACAGAGCCATCCGTGCAGAAGGTAGAGAGCCTAGGGTAGTGTTAGATGTACTAGCAGATTTAGATGGACTGGGCTAAGAAATTCAGTCAAAAGGCTTTTAAGCTATTTCAAATGCTTATTAAATCACTTATAATGGATGCTGCCCCTTGATGATTCAAAGTTTGTTTCCTGAAGAATCAGCTGGTCCCCTAAACACTGGCCTTGATATCCTGTTTTAGGGTGGCTCCTGTCCCTTGCAGGGTCCTATGGAGCCACCCTTGTGTGTGCTAGTAAGCTGTATGTGTCTCCACACAGCTTACTAGGGGGAAGGACAGGTGCTGCGTGTGATTATACGAAGCAGCCTGTCCTTCTCTATGGGAGTATGTGGCCGTACGCCACCCTACGATCACCCGACCAGCACGTCCGTGGATCCTGTCTGCGTCCGAGCAGGGACACCCGTACCTTTACAGACGTGCAGGTCAGGTGAGCGTAGGGCGGCGTATGGCCGCGTACTCCCATAGAGAAGGACAGGCTGCTGCATTCTTTCCGGGAGCTGCCCGATAGGGATGTGCACGCAGCACGCATCTGTACGGGCTGGCTGTTACCCGTGTGAATGAGGCCTAAATCTTAACTCCAGCTAACAGGTTTTTTTAAGCAGTTACGGCATCATTTGTTTGCTATTGAGATAAAGGTTTCATTTAAATGACAAAAAGCTGATCATTGTAAGCACCCCTACCAGTGTAAAATGGTTTGTCTCAACCCTCTATCTGCCACTTTTGCTGGACAGCTTGGCCTGTTAAAGGAAGTTGAAAAATAACAAACTTACTGGACAGATCACCAGGTAAAAATACGTGGAAAAAGCCTAAAAAAGAAAACGAATGTAGACACATCTAAGGATTGGTAAGCCGCAATATATTACATTTCTGCTTATGGGTTTAGAAATGCTTTAAACCTGGAGAACAAGCTTCAACGTCAGCAGCTATCCTGGCTTTCACACTTGTCAGCTAAGAACAGCAATATAAGGTGACAGTGGGCACGGGATCACCAAAACTGCATGACGGAAGACTGGGAAATGTTGTCTAGACAACAAGCATTTTTCTGCTGTGACACACACATGGTGGGGTCAGAATTTGGTGTACACAGCATGAATCCTTTGTGATGAGTAGGAAGGAGAGGCTCGCAGCATGAACGTTTGCCAGCCAAATCTGTGTGATCGACTGAATCTGCACAGACTGACATCCCTAAGCAACATTTCTAGTACTTGTTCAATCAAAGCCTCTGAGTATTCACGGTGTTCTAAAAGGATAATGATAGACAGGTGTACAAAGTGGCCAATGCGTCCAGGTTTCTGGTGCTTCAGTATGTTTTTCTTCTTAAAACATCAATCATCCGTTCTCTAATGCTCTTTTACACCTGTGCAATGTGACATCGCAGTACAGGACGTTTTAGTTAGTTTGCAGTAGGGCAGCCCATTTATTTTGCATCTAAATCTCACTAAAATAAAAGCATGACCCATCTTTTTTTATAACTGCACTACAACACAGGGTAATAAATGACTATGTATTGTGGTGCGATGCAGCGCCCATGCGATGGCTAGGTGTGTTGGGGTGCCATTATAAAACAATGGCACTGCGGCGCACCTAACAATGTGACACGGGATCTTATACAATGCAGGACTATGTGCGGGAACGTATGCGCCACCATCGCATATATCCAAACGGACTGTTTCTTCTTCTCTTAAAACACTGTACATCTACTCCTTCAATCAGCTCATCCCTCTGTATCACTTGCCCTCCTTGTAGATTGTAAGGGGCCTCTAATCCTTTTGTATGGTATAGTATTGACTCCCCATATGTTGTAAAGCACTGTGCAACCTGTTGGCACTATATAAACCCTGAATAATAATAATAACAATAATACAAATCTAGAGATTTAGCCCTGCTTGCCAGAAATGTACAGCGGGGAAGCTGCCGCCTCCTTCCCCGCTGTGGTTTTCGGGGTCCCCAGCGCTTCTTCAGGCAAATTAATTCAAGATGGAGAGCGGGAAGCAGACCAGAAGAGAACGTCTGTTCTCCGCTCTGTTACATGTGAACAGTGAAACAGGAATGCTGCACTCGCAGCCTTCCCATCTCAGCTGTCAGTCACAGGAGAGCCAACACAGTGCTGTGCTAGAACTCTTGTACTGGAGGTGACAGGTAAAGAGACCCCATCACCTCCAAATGCTATCACACAAGGGGTTGATAGCTCCTGTGTGATAGCAATAAAGTGAAAAAAATAAATCAAAATAAAAAAGCAAAAAATAAGAAATAGTAAAAAATTTAAAAGTGATGATGTAAAAAAATAAATACAATGAATGAAAATCGTAAAAGATAATAAGATAAGATAACTAAAAATAAAAAAATGTGATAAAAAGGAAAAAATAATATAGAAACCAACATTTTTTCCTTTTTTAACCAACCTTGCTATCTGCATGTGAAAAAACAAATGCGTAGGGCATTGTGTGTGTGCGCGCTGAGTGCTGCCCTCACTCCACTTTGTGTCATGCTGTGGCAGCGCTCTCTAAACACCCACAATGTGCATTAAAGGGTAAATTCACTTTCCAAAGTAACTTGTGGAAATGTACCGTATTTTTCGCTCCGTAAGACGCATTTTTTCTCCCCAAAAGGCAGGCAAAAAACTAACTAGGGACTAACTATGGTGGGCTCTGCTGGGTCTATGGTAGGTTGGTCAAACCCTCTTACCTTACAGCCCCGTTAGCTCTCTGCTTCCTCCATCGCCAGGCACCACCTCCTCCATCGCCGGGCACCACCTCCTCCATCGCCGGGCCCCCTCTCCTTCGCTGCCGACGCCGGGCTCAGCCTCCTCCTCTGCAGCTGCTGGCTGTCACTGACTCAGCAGCAGCTGTGAAGGAGGAACGGGCCGCTGCACAGATGAGTGACAGGTTGTCAGTGATCTGAACAGCGGCGTGTTTCTCCTTACAGCCGCCAGTGACAGCCAGCAGCCTGAGATGCCATAGCGACCCAGGCGGTCCACACAGCATCAGGGGCCGTCTGGGTTGCTATGGTGATTGTTCCGCCACTGGATTCAGGTACTTATACTACTTGCATTTTTAAAAATACATTCAATGATATATGAATATATACAGAGATGCATTCATATGTGTCTTTTATATCTACCTAGAGTAAATGCCGGAAGCTCTAGTTCTGCAGTGGTTGGCGGTACTCAGTCCTGCTATAACACACAGTATTCTATCTATAACTGACCACATCATACTCTGCAGTATTTACAAGTAATCCAACTTGCATTCAAATCACATGGGCTGCAATTTTGATTTCTCACAAGTCTTTGACCTGTAATTCCTGCAAAGAAGGGCTTAGAAAAAGCCTCGGGCTCTGTGTGATTAAATCCACCTCAATGAGAATAGATGATGCACAGCTAAGATATCAGTGCAATGACTTCAATAATCTCACAAAGCACAAAACACGGGATTCAGCAATATTCTGCACACACATCGCTGCTAGAATCTTCTGACAAACAACATCCTTGTGGGAAGCAATAGAAATGAAGTGGTTCTCGGAAAGTGGACCCCAGCATGAGGCCTCTCTGGTCACCTGCTCCCAGACACCCCCGGCTTCGTCCGGACTGGAAGCTAGGATCTCGGCTCCTTCTGAATTTGCTTTCTCAGTCAATATAACACTGACCAGCCATAACATCATGACCACTGGCAGGTGATTATTCCATCAGAAACTTGACAAATGTCCCTTGGGATTTCATTGGATTTTAACATTCAATTCAGGAATGAATGGAGTTTCGGGAACAAAAACCACATTCACTGTAACTTGTGAAAAATGTTCCATTCTGCTCCTCTGGCTGTTTTTTTGTCACCACAATAGAAAATCGAACACGTTGAACAACACTTTAGAAGTAAAATTCTAACTTGGTATACTTGGCTTCACTTTGAAATAAATGCCAAAAGGAATCCACAGGACATTGCAGCTTTTCTTATTGTATGTGTCTGTCAACATCTCTGATGTTATAAAACAACGGCAGGCTACAGATTTGACAGGACTGGTTTTGTTTTCTTCTTTTTATTATCCACCGTACTCCATACATTTTATGTTTGGCTTTAATCCATTTTGCAGTCTCTTTTCAATCCTCATTTTAGATTTGTTGGCTAACCAGAGAATCAGCAAATTAAAAGGGGATAGAAAGAAAATAAAAAGACTAAAGCCTGGATGAAAATGAAGCATTACCGAAAATAAAGGCTTCAAGTAGTATTTAATGCTCAAACTTTTTTTCAGTGATGAGTCCATATCAAACAAATATATTTAGTCCAGCAAAGTATTGCTTTATATTTTTGGCCAAGAAGTTACAGGCATCATGTTTGAGAACAGCTCTAAAGGTGCCCATACACCTTACGATAATCGTATGCGATCGACTTTTCGTACGACAGTCGCAAGGTGTATGGGGAGTCTGCAACCACCAGTACATCATCGGACAAAACGTTTCGTCTGATGATTGCAAGGTGTATGGCCACCTCATCTCTCTCAGCTCCACTTCCCTAAGCCTACTCTCCAGTACAAGATCATATGGGACAGAGCAGTCTCTATCAGCCATCCATCTACTAGCTTGGAGAAGGGAGGAAAGGGAAGCATGGAAACAACTTTGTGCAGACATACACAGCTTACTAGCACACACAAGGGTGGCTACATACGACCATTCAAGGGAAAGGAGCAACCCTAAAACAAGGTGGGTGCACAGGGGACAAGCTGGTTCTGCGTGAAACTTAAAGGGCTATTCACAAAAGGGTGAAGAGTTTGGAGAAGGCAGGAGAAGTGAACAATCTAGGACAAATTAGCTGAACTGGAAAGTGAGCTGAATTGGAGAATGTTTCCAAATTGGCTATGTTGTCCTGGATTGTTCACTTCTCCTGCCTTCTCCACACTTTTCACCCTATTGTGAATAACCCTGTTAAACATCAAGAGGCAGCATCCATTGTAAGTGAATTAATCAAAATTTGAAATAGCTTAAAAACCTCTTGAATTTCATCACTTGAAAACAGGTTGTCCACCACAACAGAAAATTAGGCTCTCACTGGATTTCTGACAGGATCAATGTCTATATTTCTGTACTTTCAGCATGTATCAAAATAAAACCTTTGTGAAATGTGCATGTACTGCAGTGATGTACTGCAGAGATGTACTGAATATGATTTTTTTGAATGTGGCACAGATAGAAACTTTCAGGGCCCGTTCACGCACATAGCGGTGATCTACTTTGTACTGCACCGGATCAATGCAGGTCACCTCTAGGACACATAGAAAACAATTGTTTTCTATGTGTCCCATTCACACCATAATGCAGTGATACAAAACAGCCAACGAGCTGCATTAGTTTGCAGTGCACTGCATGCCCCTGTAGATCGTAGTGGGACCTGAAGGGAGTGTACTCATTGTACATTTCACATAAAGTAAAAAAAATTTAAACAGTGACACCTCCGGTAGAGGGCAATACAACGCACACTACCGCAGGTATCACAGCACACTAGCCAGCTTGCTGAAATGCATTTTTGCGGATATGTTAGTGTGAACGAGCCCTAAGGCCTCATTCACACCAGACACAGTGCGTACCGGTCCGATTCTGGCCATCGCATTGTGGCCGGTGTTCTATCAAAGTTTGTGACTGCGTCAGAATGTGTGACCGGTGACATGGTCACACATTTTAACATAATCACGCCCAGTTTCTCGGCGGTGGAATGTGTGACCGGTCACGTGGTCACACATTTTAACGTACTGACGCCCATTTTTTCCAGGTTTAAAATATGTGACCAGCAAAAGGAGAAGAATTCCAACGCTTTCTCAGCTGTTCCAGGGCAGATCGGCATCGCAGATCGTATGTGCAAGAGAACCGATCTGCCCTGGAACAGCTGATCGGTCCTGAAATCTCACTTCTATCCGACTTTGTGAGTGCGATCTGACATTTCACAAAGTCGGATAGAAGTGAGATTTCAGGACCGATGCCGGTCACATGTTTTAACCCCGGAAAAAATGGGCGTGATTACGTTAAAATGTGTGACAACGTGACCGGTCACACATTCCAACCCAGTCACAATCTTTGATAGAACACCGGCTCACTATGTTGTGGGGCAGGAGGGGGCGTGGCGGTCCACTGAAGTGAATGACACCTCTGGCCACAATACGATCGGCCACAATACGATACAGGAATGCAAGGCACATTATGACTGCAGTCCGGTCCAAACAAAAGAGTGCTTGCAGCATTTTGTTCGGACCGGACCACAGGCATAATCGCATTGTGGCCGGAGGGCGTGGCTACAGTGCCATTCACTTCAATGGACTTTCACACCCCTCCTGCCCCACAACATAGTGAGCCGGCCGCAATGCGATGCAGTGCGTTCTGGCCAGAACGTACTGTGTCTGGTGTGAACGAGGCCTAATAGGTGTAGGTCTGGCAATGCACCAAACCTTGGAGTTTTGGGGTTACAAACATGTTTAGGAAGTGGCGCTGGAGAAAAAAAAAATGAGCAAACCCCTAAAAAAAAAAAAAAAGGATTTCTAGTGAAATATGCAGTCATTACAGACAATGATGTGGAGGAATCGCAGCACTTTGTGACCTAGACATTCAGAGGAAAGCGATACTAGCGGAGAAATAAACCCCAGCTGGCCGCTTGTCAGAGTAAAATAAAGGTTACTGGTGGGACTAGAAGAGACGAGCTGCTGCTGGCCCCACTGGGATGCAGACTTGTCTAGAATCATTCTAGGATGTACTGTCATAAGGAAGAATGACAGCGGACGGCTCCTTCCCTCAGCAGGCTCTGCAGTAACTGAGAGTGTTACTTGGCTGCGATGTGTAATGCATCCTGATTGAATGGAGGAAGCGGCTCTGCTCTGTCTCGAAAATTAGTTTTCCAGACAAGTCTCAGAACAGCATTTCAAACAGATTGTATGTAAAATAAACGGAATATACATACACACACAATAGAGTAATGACAAATACTTGTACTTGATCATACAAAGGTCTATTTGTCTGTCCATACATTTTACAATCTAATTGTACAATCTCCTTTAAAGTACTCCGGGCAAATAAAATCTTAACCCTTGCAGTGGGGCTACCCCCTCTTCAAGGGTCAAATGCTTGTTCTGTCTAGGGATAGGGAGCTAAAATGACAAAGACAGACTCACCCAAACCGCGATCCCCGCAGTTGAGTCTATCTTTGTTATTTTATCTCCCTAGACAAAATGAGCACTATAC
>NW_017307329.1:128728-167648 GCF_000935625.1 Nanorana parkeri
GGTAGCTCCATTGCAAGGGTTAAAATTGTATTTGCCCTGAGTTCTTCTTTAAATACACCATGAATATGTAATATGAAGACAATATATAATACGAAGACAAATCTAAACAATCCATTTCAGCAACTCACCTTTCTTTCCCATTCTGATGCTCGGTTTGAACTTCAGCAGATCATCTTGACCATGTCTACATGCCAGTTCACACTACAAAGTCCGCGTTCCAACGCGTTTGGCCTCTGGAACGCACTGGAACGCAAGCCGGCCGGCTCCCTGCGTTTATGGGTGGTGCATTGGAGTAAATGGCACGGCAACCACGCCCCCAGCCCACTGTGAGATCGCCCGCACCTGGAACGCAGGCACATTAGTGCCTGCGTTATGGTCTAGTGCGTTCTGCAAAAATACTGCAAGCAATATTTTTGCAGGTCGCATTGGACCGGAACACAAGCACTAATGTGTCTGTGTTCCGGGCGATCGCACAGTGGACGGTGGGCGTGGCTGCGGTGCCATTGATTCCAATGCACCACCACGCTCCCTCCCGCCCCTAAACGCAGGGAGCCAGCCAGCTTGCGTGCCAGAGGCCGAACGCACTGGAACACGCACTTTGTGGTGTGAACCGGCCCTAAAAGCATTGAGTTGCTGCCATGTGATTGGCTGATTAGATATAACATTAACAAGCAGTTGACTTGGAGAGTAAGGTCTGGTTCACACCTTGGCGTATTTCAGCCCGTCCCTAACGCGCTACAAAACGGCCCACGCCTGAAAAAGGTACATGTACTACTTTTGGGCGTTTTTGTTGCGCGTTTCCATTGGGATACAGCCAAGTAGCCCTCGGAAACGCGCGTTTGTCGCGCAATTTTTTTACCGCGAATCGCGACAACCGAATCGCGACAACCGCGCATATGCAATGCGCCTAGGTGTGAACCAGGCCTAAGGCCTCGTTTACGTGCACAGCAGGCTCCACCGCAAAAGGTAGTGAAATACTGCCGCCTCCTGAAAGCTATTTTTTTCTCTTTTTTTCTAATCCCAATGGGAAATTTTTATCGCAATACTGGGCTGCAACTGTGTGCCCACAAGGTTGCAGCACGGCCCCACTGATTGCAATGGTTACGTATGACAAGTGGCACCACCTTCCAAACACCACATGCTATTTGAAATGAGCTGTAACGGTATGTGGACAAGCATGATAGGCCATTATATTCAATTAAAGCGGTTGGTTGGGGGGAGGCCTGTATTACCGTCCACATGAAAGAGGTCCACATGGAATATTTAACATGGAGCAAATATGATTTCATGGCCAGGGTTTACATACGCTTTAATTGTCAGTGGTGCCAGCCACCAGGCTGTGCTATGTGAGGGGCCCGTGTAAATCTTAGGACTGAATAGAACTAGAAATCTTTTGGCAGGTAAAACAGCTATTTAATCTCTGTATTTATCGGTTTGCCAGGGGTTCATCTATAATGCTGCCCATACATTTGGAGGGTGGTTGGATGGACATGATCTGACAGAAGCCAGGCACCAGTATTGCATGGCTGTCACATACACAAATACTCGGCTTGACTCATCATTTGTGTGTATTTCAAGGAGAGATGTAGGGTGGCGCTCGGAGACACCTCTGGCAATGGCTTATCTCAGCAGTAACAGCAGCCATCAGACGGCATTCTAAAACTGTCCAGATGCTTAAAAGAAAACAGTGAGGACAGAAATATGAGAACTGGCATTATTGAATTGGTTTATAAAGGTGAAACCTTTAGAGCTACCATTCTAATCTTGACTTGCTGATCTGGAACAAGCATGCAGAGGCACAAGTTCAGACTTCAGAGCAATAAGCTCAGAGCCTAAACCAAGTCAGAAGAGGATTGCCTCCAGTCAAAAACTGCTGGATTGGGCAACTCTCATTTCATGGCTATGGGTACTAGGAATTCCATCCAAGTGAACGATATTTATTATAACAGACCTTTTTTTAAGAGTCATACCTGTTCTAAAGGTATTTCTGTTACCTTGTTCTTCTTCCAGCTGATCTCTGAAACAAAGGGTCTGCATTCTTTAGGGCCATCTGAGCAATCTCAGTGTTATAAAAAGAGAAAAGAAAAGATGTGCCTGCTTCCTTTAAGGGAGGGAGAGCCCTAGATCATCGTTTCTCAACCTTTTTTTTAGTCATTGCACCTTTAAAAGTATGCAAAATCTTGAGGCAACCCAGTTTAATATGTTATATTTTCTAAGGGGGACCCCACGCAAAACCTCCCAAAATAGTGGGTTTCTCCTTTCACATCAAGATATCCCCCTCCCCTTAACATCAGTCACCCTTTGCATCAGCAGCAACCCCTTTTACATCAAGAGCCCCCTTAAAATTTGCCTTCATTCCCCCCTTCATATCACAATCATATTACCACAAAATTTGGAGGCACCCATGGGGAGGTCAGGAGGCACACCAGTGTGCCATGGCACTCGGGTTGAGAAATTCTGCCCTAGACAGTATACCACCAAAACATAAAGGACAACTGCCCCTTTATTTTAATAATCAATAGTGTAATGCAGGGCTGGACAAATCCCAGGAGCCCGGTCGCCAATGCTCCTTAAAAATGAGAGCTGGTCTCTAACGTTTGAGGTTTTCTCTAGTAAATGGAGCTGGCTCCTAAAAATAATCCTGTTGACTTCTGGATTGGGCAGGCTCCTGAATTCCATTTTAATTTGTCCACCCCTGGTCCAATGAGCCTAGCACATTTATTAATACAACAATACAAAATGCTATACCTCTTTCCCACATAAACTAGGATTTTTGCCATGGTTTGCCTAACTGTTGCTTAAATCAACCAAAACGGTGGCCACTTACATCATAACTAACCTAACCAAGCTCCTGTGGAGGAACGCAGTTTGCACAGGCATCACTAAAAACTCTTCATCTAGTCCCTTTATGCTGTATGTGTGCATGCGTGGGGAACACCCCATTCATTCCTATGCGTCACAGCAATACATGACCTCTCCATAGGAATTAATGTGAATTTTCCACACAGGCACAGAAGTACGGAACTGGCCAAGAGTTTGCAGTGGTGGCGGTGTGGCTCCCCATGGGTCAAATGGTGTGCATCTTGCAGGAGCCTGGACTGGTGAGTATAAGGTTAACCAAAAAGCCCAACTATATGCAATTTAAAAACAAAAAACTTAAATAGGCTTCCAGGCAGTTAACAAAATAAAAAAAATCAGCTCAGGCTGCAATACTCATTCTTTAGATTGGAACTGTCCTCCATAATATATCGGCCCAGAATAATTCAACCTGAAAGACTGAGGACACACTATGAATTCAGGGAATCATAGCCCTATTGGGGCATTACCATACTGACTACTGACGTCGTCATCACCACCAACCACTGGAGAAGATCAAAAGAGGAATATGATATTTTGTGTCATGTAACCATAATTAAAAAAAAAAAAAATCACAAAAAGGTCCAAAAACATAAAATACCACTGGGGGGGATCAAAAGTGCTGCCTTTGGAGGCCACTCTGAGATAATTATATAAAGTCTAGTTATCCTTTAACTTCTATCTTTTCACTGTCACACATCCGAATTCTTTTCCATGAAGAGCGACTTATGGCTGATTTGAACATATGCTTTTTCACCGTAACACAAGCTGTTATTTAAATAAACTAAATAATTAAAGAAAACACAAAAAGGACAGACAAGAAGATGAACAGTTGGTGTAATTCCCTCCTGCTCACACGTGTCTCTTTTGCTAATTGTGCTGCCTTGTGATCAGGTGACCTTACTAATCACCTCCCCGGGAGCACATTTTCCCACAGAAGTAGGTATCTGGTGAGCAATTATTTGCCGCTGTACAGAAATGTTAATTTCATGCTCTGTAAACACATTTCTTTGTGAAAGATAGCCTTCCCTGAAATGACTGCATGCAACTTTACTAGCAGCAATCATTTTGGGAAAAGAAGACCATGCTCCACTTTAACCCCGTGTGCTGTCTGATGAGTACTGGTCCAACGAGAACAAAGATGGGCGGGTGGGGGCATCACATTCACAGAGACTCTGTCAGTTTAGAAAAAAATGAAAATCTCTGTATGATCTTGGTATAAACTGCAGGCAATATCTGCAGCAAAGGCAAAGAACTAACACTTCCAGGTAGGGTCAGAGCTAGCCTCTACCTCCAGTCCCCTACACATTCCTATTGGCTCATCACTATAATTGGCTGCCCCGCTGACCAATAGAATATGCAAGTGGCAGAAAGGGGCTGGACAGCTTTGGCACCCTTCCGCCTCATGCACATGGTGCTCGAAGCTGCGGCTGGGGATTACTGCGGCAAGAACCTGCGGATTTGCCACCAGGTCTTGCTGCAGTTCTTTTGCAGTCAGTCGAAGGTTTTTCTCAACCTGCCTTCTCAGAAAGCTCAGATTTGTGCTCTTGTGAGGAATTGTACAGTAATCAGTAGGGATGCACCAATACGTGCCGAGTATTTGGGGGAGTACTCATACTCGCCCAAATGCTCCGATGCCTAGCCCGATACTTTCTGTATCAGGAAGCCGGGCGCCGTGTAATGTCATGAGGTGACAAGGAATCATGTAGCTGGCTTCCCGGCCAATCAGGAAGCCGGGCAGCTCATCATTACACGCTGCCCGGCTTCCTGATTGGCCGGGAAGCCAGCTACATGATTCCTTGTCACCTCATGACATTACACGGCGCCCGGCTTCCTGATTGGCCAGCTAGTGACGAGAAGCATGGGGACAGCTTCCCTGCTAATCAGGAAATCAGGTGGCAAGTCATTACACGCCACCTGGCTTCCTTAATGGGACTTCCGGTATCGGTATTCGGTATGGGCGAGTACCGAATAAAAAATATCGGTACTCGATACCGAAATACCGGTATTGGTGCAACCCTAGTATTCAGGGGTTGAATCATTTTAAGACTTTAAGCAGAGCACTTGACCCTTCCATTGTGAGGGGGTAGCGCCACTGCAAGGGTTAAGAACATTTTTACCTGAAGTTTTGCTTTCCCATTAATCCTGTTCTAGTGTTTGTGTTGCTGTACGCTTTAGCCTGTCATTACTTTGTGTCAGTGTTTGCTGCTAAGGATCTATTAAATGAGTGCGTTACATTTTGTCATCGTTATTGTCATGTGCAGGAAATGTCAGCATATTCCTTGTCTGTCCTTTGGATGAGATGAAATGCGAATTGATTGCTGCACAGAAGCAAAAATTAAGACAAAATGAGCACATGCCAGTTTATGACAGCTTATAAACAAGGAGATTGTGGAAAGTGCTGTTACATCGGTTTGTGGCACTTAGGGCACTGGAATAAGAAGAACCCACTTCTGTTTCTTATTATATGCCGTGCAGATGTAATCAAAATGATTCAACCCCATAAAATCAGGTTTGTTGGCAAAATGTACAAACTTTCAGTTGTTTGCGATGAACAAATCAAACAAAAGCGATTGAACTCGGTCAATGTTTCTAGTGGTTTCCCCAAATTCAACTTTTAATGACTTATGCAGGGATAGATCGAGAAGTGAGCGAGCGACGGTATGTGCTCGCTCACTTCCCGATCTATTGTGCCGACGTGTGACAGTTTCATTGTCACATATCGGCTCAAACTATGAGGATGAGTAATTTTCACTCACCTCGTAGTTCTCCTTTAAACTTATTTTTTTAAATGCAAGCAGTGCAAGAACCTGAATTTGACCAGTTATCAACTTTTCACTGTCCACAGCATAGCAGAGCTTAGACTGTAAGAGGGAGGAGCAGCATAAGGCCAGTTGTGTGACAGTGTGCTAACAAGGGGCATGATGATAGCAAGGTAGAGCAGAGAGATGAGCTCATCAGTCTGCTGCTTCTCCTTTCACTGTCCAGTCACGGTTTGGGAAGAGGAAAACATCTATAACTGGAGCAAAGAAAATTTGTACCTCGTCCGTATGGCCAGAATTAATCTCGGGACTGGATAAACATCAATGCAAATATAAATCAGCTCTCTTATACATATTCCATATTTAGATGTTTGCCTGGAGCTCAACTTAAACCAGTAGATGAAGCTCTGTATCTAAATCTGCTTCATTCTGCCTCCCTAGTTAAAAGGTTGACATAAGATATCAGACACACGGGCAGTGCATTGTTTTATATGTGCCAGTCGACTCACAGGCTTGCATCTTAAAGTAAGACCTTTACCCCCTTTCACTAAACATCACACATCAGAGTACAGGTCTGCATGCTGATATCAAATCCTCTTACAATAATTAGTTAAATATTTTTTTATTTTACTTACAGTTCCTATGTTTCCACTTCAAGGTGGGTGGAGTGAGGCACTGGGGATGTAGCCCTGGCCTCATAGATGCCTCCTGGAAAGGCTACATCACCAGTGCCTTCTTAAGAATCTCATTTGTAACTGCAAAATGTCAGAAGATCTCAATGGAAAGGCATTTTTCTCGGTCAGATGATGTGCACTGTCACATGTTCCAGGAGGCAGACCCAGAGTTACAGGAAGTAAAGGAAGATGGAATAATCTGCCCTTAGTCAAAAATGCCCACTGTGAGAAGAATGGGGAGGAAAAGAAGAATAGAGTATGCAAATAATACAAAGCCGGCAATTATCTAGAAGTATTTGTTTGTAGATTGCCATCACTAAACATTTCTAAAAGTGTCCTTGTTATTTTTAGGGTGAGGTTTCTCTTTAAGAAGAAGCAGTAAAGCACAACCACTATGTAGCACTGCAAAGTAGAGGCAAAGCTTGAGTATAATATAAGCAAAATGGCTACTGCCATGAACAAATTGTCTAAAATGAGATTCTAGACATAGAAATAAAGCTTTTAAAATCATTAACACAGATCGATAACATAATTTATAACCGAGCTGATCTCTTTTAGGCCGTTTAAACAATAAATTTATTGTACATTCCCTTTAAAAGCATCAGCCATTTCCAAATGTAACTCCGCTGCCTTATCTCAAAACGGTAATATAACAATTTACGGGCGGACAATATAACAAGAGCTGTGCATAAGATTTTTCGATATACAGAGCCAAGCTAGCTACACCCCAGCAGGACCAGGCAAATGTACTGCATAGACAGTACAGCACGACTGCCAGGGCTCTGACTGTGTCATGTCTTCACTTCTAACTTTATTGCTTATTCATGTATGCCAGTTAATAATTGATACCATTCAGGACAGATTTGCAGTGAATGCATTAGAAGACGTATGCAAAGGATGGCCCATAATTTATGAGCTGCAGACATATTGCACTGCTCAGTATAGACAGTCAGAAGATCGGTAATGAGTTAAGAACTGCAGCTTTCAGGATTGTGAAGATAAGTGCCGACAAAAACTGGAGCACAAAGTGCTTTTCTGGAAGGATGTGCGTCAGATTTTTACAGCAAATGTAGGAAAGCTGAATTTCAATGGAAGTTTTAGAGGAAAATATATGAACTGCACTAGATTGGAAGGAGCTTCAGTGCAGATCCTAACCCACGGCAGCTCTGCGGACCCGGAGACAGGATATTATACTGCACTTGATTACATTTCTCTAATTGAGCTTTAGGACTGAAGGTCCCTCTGAAAGCAGAGCTTTCGTCACGAACCCCCTTTGTCTATCCATTCAATCAACTAAACAATTCTGCTGTGGCTTTGCTTGTCTTAAAGTGATATAAAGACAAAATGCTTTGAGCCATTTCATATGCCGGTGAAATCACTTACAATGGATGCTGCTCCTTGATTTTTAAAGTTTTACTTTCCTGCAGAATCAGCTGCTCCCGATTACTGGTCCTGATATCCTGATTTAGGGTACGTTCACACCATATGCCGTGCGTTCCGGCCCGATTCTGGCCAGAACGCACTGTATCGCATTGCGGCCAGCTCACTATTTCGTTGGGCTGGAAGGGGCGTGGTGGGCCATTGAAGTGAATGGCACCGTAGCCACGCCCTCCTGCCGCAATGCGATCGCCCGCACGGGATCGCAGGGCACATTGTGCCTGCGGTCCGGTCAAAATGCTGCAAGCCCCCTCCTCAGGATCAGGTGGGTATATCTGCTCAATTTGAGCCCCCTAGACAAAACAAACACTTAACCCTTGCAGTGTGGCGGTAGCCCTACTGCAAGAGTAAGTTTTTCTTTCTTCTTTAATCATTCGATGGGGATTTGCCAATTATTGTAATGTTGATTTTATTCATAACGGTTTTGTATTTTGGTATTTTATGTTGTACAGCTAAAAGGGTTATTGGAGAGGCCATTGCTTGTTTGTACAGGTTTCTCCTTTCTTGCTCAATAACAGCCTGTCACTTATCTAGCATCACTGAGCCATCCCAGACACCCGGAGCAACCCAGCAGGAGTCCACCACAAATGGATTGATCCTCCCCGTGTTCTTCTCACACACATTATTAGGTGACTTAATTTACCAGAAATGACAAAGCCCTGAGAGTACGGGAACGTGTAAAGGACGCTCTGACATTTCTGGAGCAGGACAAAAAGCTTCAGAGAAAGTTCTAATGTCCATTATTGTAACACTCAGCTGAAAGTCAGCATAGATGACTCTTACATATTTACTTCCATCGAATTTTGGTCACTGCATCTTTCATATACACTGAGTAGCCTGATTATTATGACCACCTGACGTTTGTAGGCAAATTAGCTATAACTCCGCGCTGAAGTTGCCAGACCATTATAAATAGGGAAGCAGGTTGTTTACCACGACCGTAGAAGTGATTTTTTTCTGAAGATATGGGGAAACAACGCAATTTAACAGCCTTTGAATGTGGGATGATTGTTGGTGCGAGCCATGGAGCGAGTATCAGAAAAGCAGCAGAATTCGTTAAATGTTCAAGAGCAGCTGTTGTTAAAGTGTTTAAAGACTGGACTGTCAGCCGAAAATCTGGGTCTGAACGTGCGAATTGTGGCCGTCAGCGACTAGTCAATGTTAAGGCAGAACGGAGAGTGGCAAGACTGGTACAAAACAACAGAAGGACAACAGTGCAGTGTCAGATTCCTCGCATCACCTTTCAACATCTCGTGGAGTCGCGAGGCGGCATGGAAATGCTGACAAGAGTGGTCATCGATATATCAGGGAAGGGGGTATTCATGGACATTAGTTAGAATGCAGATGAGGGACGTGCCATTGCTGACTTGTTTTTAGAGGTGCAGTGTCTGGGGTTGCCATTCTGATTCAGGCTTTACTGCTCACTGAAGAACATAAAATGTAAATTTAAGAACATCTAAAGCCAAACAAATATAGTTTTGGATGGAGTAGGGAAGGATTATAACCCCTGTCAGGATGTGATTGCTGTGTCCCTGCTCGGAAAATTCACCCCATTTGTCCTGATGGCGAATGAGGCAAAATGCCAAATTTGACAGTTGTCATCAGGAGGGGGAAACATCTAGCGCTGCAGCTAATGATTATTTCCATAATCGATACGTTGGCCAATAATTTTTTTTTTATTAAATCGGATCTAAAAAATGTAATAAATACCGCCCTTAACTAAAAATAAAATACACAAATGCAGTGATACAAACATAAAGTTTACTTCAGAATAAAACTGCATCACAATTTTTTGCAATCGCACTACACTGGAATGCACAGCATTGAGGTACCATGCGTTCCAGTGCGGGCGATCACACTGTGGGTGGAAGGTACATTTGGAGTGCCATTGAAATTACTTTTTTTTCCCACCTTTTATCATTTTTTTTGTTTAATAATTGCATTATAAGCACATGGAGCTTGAATAGCTTCAGTCAGGGAATGACAGCGGCCAGTGGCCAGATTCCACAGATGGCAGCTGAATGTAAATACAGCAGGTAGTGGGCTAGTGCAATAATCAGCCTACCGGCCATTTCAAATTGCAATAGCTAATAGCAGGCTGGCTATTGCATCCACCCACTGCTTGCTGTGCCCTCCTCCTAGCAATGGAGGAGAGAGCTAGGGGATTCAACCAACTAATCGATAATGAGAATAGTTGACAACTACTCTCATTATCGATTAGTTGGTTGCAGCTCTAGAAATGTCCAATTGGGACACTTGTTTCAAGTTTTCCGTTTTGTGTTGTGCTTTGGGGACAGCAAAGGTACATAATGTGGTTTTAGATAAATGTTCAGACATTTTAGGCTTCAGTGGCTGCATGATGGTTCCATGTCATTAAGGGCTAGTTCACACCACAACAGCGTGCGTCTGCACAGCTGCAATGTGATTTGCCACGATTTTACAGCGATTGGTGCAGGGTTTTTTGCTTAAAATGGGATTTCAGGTGCGTTGCCGTGCATCTGCAGGCATTTTTGATGCGTTGTGATGTGTCCTGTTGCGGTCTGATGCAGCTAAAATAGGACAAGCAGTATTTTTTCTGACTGCATCGCAACGGACTGCACTGGTGTGAATAGAGCACCAGAAATCCCATAGGAAAGCATTGTGATGTATTTTGGCTGCAGCAGCCAAACTGAACGGACTGCATCGCAACTGCATCTGCGTGAACCTGCCCTAACTCGGCTGGTAGTGAAGATGGTGATCATAATAACAGCTTTAGGCTGCCCATACACCTGACGATTATCGTACGATAATCGAAGGGGAACCCGGGATCGTACGATAATCGTAAGGTGCATGGGACGCGACTTAAATATACTGTAAGGTCGCGCGACTTTCGTCTTGCGAGCACGCTAGAAAAACCAGCAAAAATCGTATGATTTTTGGCGGGTTGGTAGCGCGATCGCAAGACGAAAGCCACACAGACCGAGGTGCGCAGGCGCACACTGCCCGCTCACCATTGCAATCATCTGTAAGCCCTCCCCTCAGCGGGGAGGACTTGCGCTGATCGTAAGTACGATCTGCCTGTCCAAGATGGGCAGGTCGTACGAAATTTTAATCACCTTACAACCATCGCACAACAAAAGTCGTGCGATGGTTGGGTGTATGACCACCTTTACAGTCTTTATAAAGAACTTCCATGTGTTGGAATAAGCATAGTTATCCTTTCTGAAAATCTGAGGTTGGTCTGTTGTAATCAAGTTAGATCTGACCCAGACACCTGCATTGAGAAAGCAGTAAAGGTGCCCATATACTTTACAACCCTCGCAAGACTTTTGTCTTGCGAGGGTTGTGGAGTACTTAAAAAAACGTACGATCTGCCCATCTTGGACAGGCAGATCGTACTTGCGAGATTGCAATGAGGGGCGGGCTTGCGATGACTGCAATGAGGGGCGGGCTTGCGATGACTGCAAACGGGCAGTGTGCGCATGCGCACACCGGCCCGCTCGGCAGTTGTTGAACAAGCAGGCCACTAACTCGCCGAGAATTGTACGATTCCCGGTGGGTTTTCCAGCCTGCTTGTTCGATGGAAGACGTGCGACCGTACAGTAGGAACGGTCGCACGCCTTCCATACACTGCACGATTCTCGTAGGATCGCGGGATTTCCCGCGATTCTCGTACGAGAATCGTGCAGTGTATGGGCACCTTAAGAAGCAGTAAGTAGCAGTAAAGCCCATTCACCTCTAGCAATGCTAAGTGCTGCTGCCTCTATGTACTCTATGGCTTCTATGGGGTAGGGCTTATGGACCTAAACAATAGTACAAGCTGGTAAGTTATGGTGAGGTTTAACACTTATAGACCCAATAAAAACCCTGTGAAAGAAGTCTCAATGATTGGAATATCAGTTTGTTTGTTAAACAGGAATGGATGAATTAATATGGAGCCAGTCTGTCCACTCCAGTAGCCAGCAGGATTTTCTTTTAGGAGGCAGCTCCGTTGACAAATAGAGAAAGCCTCAAAAGTTAGTCACCAGTTGTAAATCTTAAGGATCAATGGCTACCTGGCCCCTGGGATTTGTCCAGTCCTGGTTTAAAATATTTTAGAGGACTGCATTTTTAGAGCCTTTATTGAAGTTATTGCGTCTACGTATGTACTCTGCATGGAACAGTAAAGCCATTATGGAACAGAAGGTATTCCATGACACATCTCAAAAATAAGATTAATTCTCATTTTAGGACAGCAAGTAGAGCCATGAAAATCTGTTCATTACAACCGTATAGCCAAATGCACATCCAGAACTGCTGGTATATAGTGCAAATACAGCCTACTGTTACTGAGCCATTGATTCCAAACTGCATACAAACAACTGTATCAGGGTTTTTGGCCATTATCAGTGCAGTGTATAGAATCTATGGCTTCTGTGGAATATCACTTGGGACCCAACGAACAAGGATAACCATTAGGTTATAGTGAGAATGGACTAAAGACTTTACCTTGCTACGCTGATTCTTTTGGAGGGCTTTTTGATTCCCTTAGTCCCTTCTCATCATAACCGTAATGGCTATTTTTGTTCTATGCACTCTGTACATGTTGACGTTATAAATACAGGAAATTAAGAAAACCAGTGTGCGAGCGCCACGTCTGCATGCAAATAAGCAGATGACAGAGCTTCTCTATATACAGACTCTCTGCCTGCATACATTACGGAAGATCAATAGAAGAAAAGTGCAAGAGATGAACATTATGTCTGAAAAAGATATATTGTACCTTTACAAAAGCACACGACTACTGTAAGTAACATCCTTTAGAAACGCCACTAAAAAAAAATGTTATCAGCAGTGTGAAAGAACATGCTTCAAATAGAACCCCTTCTCTCCTAACTCCAGATCGTGAAAGTTAATTGTGCATTTGCAACAGTTGGTGCTATTAAATCATCAAACAATTCTTCAAACGGATCTTTCGGCCAACGAAAGTTACAAGGTTAATTAAGTGTGTGAAGCACCAATAAAGTGAGAGTTAATGGATCTATAAATTGTACCCGATTAGTACATCTGAGAACTGCAACTGTGTTACACGCTGGGGACAAATAGCAGAGATGTAATCCTTTTTTTTTTAGCTCTAAGAGATGCTTGGATCATGATGGCAGCCCTACAGATCACAGCCAGGGATTTACCAGTCTCCTGCTCAAATCCCCAAATCAGTGATTGGATTCTTGTAAACAGTTTTGTGTAATTGTTTACGGTGCAACTGAAGCCAAAACTTGTTTTTTTTTCTTTTCTTTTTGGGTAAAATAGAGAGGGATTAGAGCACCTGTCAGGTTTGTGTCCCCGTTAGGGAGATTCACCCTCTCTATTTGTCCTTGTGACGTATCACTGCAAGTGAAAGAATCCCACCAATTTTATAGGTAATTCTTCCAATGAGCACATTAGTTCTGCTAATAAGCTATGTAGAGTATTGTAGAGTACGTAATGGTTCAAACTCCTGTCAAATGGTTTTTTCCTGTGTCCCATTAGGGAACTTTTCCTTCACTTCCTATCTCGGGATCCAAGTAAGGAAATCTTCCTTTACACAGCAGTCACTTAAACTAGGGATGCGCCGATAACAGTTTTTTAGTATAGAGTGCCGATATATTTTTTTTTGCGGTACTCACCAATACCGATACTGGTGTCGTGTTCCCCCAATTATCAGGAAGTCGGGCAGCAGATCATCACCCACCTTCCTGATTGCCTGGGAAGCCGGTGTTCTATCGAAAACACCGGATTCACTTGCGGTGCCTGCCTTGCCTCTGGACCAATCAGGAAGCTGTCCAGCTTCCTTACTGGTCAGGAAGCCAGGCTGCTTAGCAACAAGTGAAGCCAGCTTTCTAGCCAACCAGGAAGCCGGATAACCGCCTCCCGGTTTCCTGATTGACTGACCAATCGGGAAGCCAGGAGACTGATGTGCCACCCGGCTTCCTGATTGGTCAGGAAGCCAGGCTGCTTAGCAACAAGTGAAGCTGGCTTCCTAAGCCAATCAGGAAGCCGGCTGGCATGTCATGACCCGCCTCCCTGATTGGCTGACCAATCAGGAAGCCAGGAGACGAGTCATGATGTGCCACCCGGCTTCCTGATTGGTTAGGAAGTCAGGCTGCCTAGCACGAAGTGAAGTCGGCTTCCTAGCCAATCAGGAAGCGGGTCATAACCCACCACCCGGCTTCCTGATTGGAAAGGAAGCCGGCTCCATGCTCCCTCGGCACTGCCAGTCAGAGGAAGAGCTCCCTCTGACCGGAAGTTCTGGTATAGGAGATAAGTATCAGAGCATTTGGGTGAGTATGAGCACTCGCCCAAATATTTGGTATCGGCACTGATACCAATACTAGTATCGGTATCGGTGCATCCCTAGCTAGAACACATCCCCATTGGAATATTTCCTCTAGTTATGTTCTACTAACATCTAAAAACTTTAGGTTTTTCCTTACTTGTGGTCTTGTTCACAATGGTCACCAGGACAAAGAGGATGAATGTTCTCAGTGAGGACACTATGCTCCAATCCTTCCCTACTCCATCTAAAAATGTTGGCTTTAGATACACTTTATAAGGCTGATTTATAATTGTACAGCTGGATGAATGCCATTTGGAGGAGCTGAGAGGAAAATTGTCAGCCGAAAAGTGACTGCATCCAATCAGATGCAGGCATTCTTCAGGTATTGCAGCCGCTGAAGAAGTGGCTGCTGAATACAATAACCAGCAGCAAACATTTCTCTATCCACACCATTTAGCATGGATGGGGGAATCAAATGATTCCACTTGTTCAGCCTGAGGGTGGGGCAGCTGACTGGGAGAAATCTAACATTGTATGGCCATTTTTACACTTTTATTTAACCATGCCCTATTATGCCCACTGCGGTCATACCCACCATTTCCAGTATTCATTTTTTGTATGGGGAAGGGGGGTAAGAAAATGATCGCCCCCGGATGCCAGATAGGCTAGGTATGCCACTGCCTCCACAGAATTCTGTGCTGGCTTATGCAGTGGAGCTGCTTCTGAAGTGTACAAGGATTGAGGTTATGCAGACAGCTGGAAGAAAGGTGTAGCAATCAGAGCAACCTGACACAGTGTGCCAACATCAAACAATGAATATAACTCTTTATGAATCATAGCTTGCTCATGTGTTTCAGAAAGTATCATCTCTGTGCTGATCACTGGGGATAAGCAGGTAACATATTTTATCCGATCAGTTAAACGCTGGGTTTTATACTGAGTTATGAGGGGGTCTGGTTTACATATTATATCAAGTAGAGAAAATCATGTTTGCTATGATCAACCAAAACAAGGGAAAGGCAAGCTGAAAGAGTCTAGAAGTTGATTCAGCTTTGTTATGGCATCTTGGAGATGTGCTCAGATGAGGTGACTGCAGAAGGAGCAAAAGATGAAACCATGCCTAGGTCCATGAGGTCACGTGACCACCAGCAAAACTGCCCGTTCCACTTATTTACCACTTGTGTGGTCAGATCAGATTCTGTACAGTATGTATGGGTGTATATGTCCCCAGTTTTGCATCTTGATGGTCTCCATAAAAAGAATGAGCCAAACTGACCCAAGATTAGAAAGCAATGTGTACAATACAAGTGGCTATCACGGGACGCCTATACGGGACCTAACTGCAGTGTATTTACTTCCAGTTTTGCTCGCGGTTTTATGTAAACCTACAATAAAGCCGCATTTACCTTTACATTACCCCAACCCACATTACTACAGAGGGGAAACAATTTGAAGGGGCTCCATCTTGGATTCTATACCAGAGCTCTGAGGCCCCATTCACACTAAGCGACATACCTTTTGGAGCGGATCCGCGCGGCTGGGATAGCGCGACTTTCAGTGCGACGTTCCAGCGACTAAAGAGCGACCTTCACCGTCGGGCTGCATTAAAAAATTTAAAAATCGTGCAAAATTCGCCAAAAAAGGGTCCTGTGGGAGTGACTTGCGACCACGACGAGCGACATGGAGCTGTACATTAAGACAGCTCCATTGAAAATAATTGGGCGGCAAAAATGCGCGATATCGCGGCGGAAATCCGCTTAGGGAATGGGGCCTAAGACTTACGGAATCTGTGAATTTTAAAAAAGCAGTAGAATCAGAACTCTGGGCATTTTATAAACTTTCCCTTGCAGCGGGGCTACCCCCGCACTTCAAGGGTAACAGTTCGGTTCACACCAAGGCAGCATTGTTTTTTGCATGTTTGTACATGTAGGTTCAGCGTGCGTTTTTTTGCATTTGTACACGTGTGAAAACACGAGCACGTGAAGACGCGCTTTTGCACCGGCAGCTCAAGAAACATTGCGGCCAATGGACAAACGTGCGTGAAAATGTGCAACATGCTTCTGCCGTGTGTTTTCTGGCGTTTCCATTAAAGTCTTTAGGGGAAAAACAAGCTTGAAACTGCCAAAAAAGCTTTTGGCGTTTTGCTGCTCAGATGTGAACAGGGGCCATTGAAATTCATGGGATTTCTTGTGTTGGGCGTTTAAAAGCCTATGGGGATGGAATAAAGCAGATATAACCTAACCTTCAGTCCCACCCAGCTGCTAGAGTGGTCCCTGCAACCTCATCTCACCCAGGCTCCGGTGGTCTGGTGGAGATGAGGCTGCAAGGACCGTGTCCGTGCTCCAAGGACTGCTGATGTCATCCATGTCTTATGCAGGTCCACTGACTTGCATTAGATGTAAGGACATCAAGGGACATTCCACAGCCAGAGAGGAGGGAGAGAGAAGTGAGTGCCAAATGCAGCGGGACCGAGGGGCAGATGAGTATATCTGCTTTATTCTACCCCTAGAGAAGTAACCCTTGCAGTGCGGGGGTAGAGCCACTGCAAGGAAAAGTTTTTTTTAAATGCCCAGAGTTCTACTTTAAGTGTGCTTAGTGGAATCCTTCAGTAAAGCACAGTGGCTCTGGGTTGAGTGGCACAGGATGTGATCCCCAGCTGGATCTTTAAAGAAAACCTGTGGCAAAATAAATATGGGGGCTGCCATTAATGAGCGCCTTCTGAAAATGCTTGTTGACTGCCTTTTACTCTGGACCCGATACTTTCTGTCACTAAACTGGAATAACTAGTATGTACATTAGCCAGAATCCTTATTTGCATACCTATCTAGATCTGTGACGCAATGTTTTGTAGTATATTACATGGTTGTTAAGCTTGAATACAGACACAGGTCCATCCAGTTCAACCTACATGTGTGTGTATACATGTAGCTAACAACTCCAATATCCCTTTATAGTTCAGCCATGGCATCATGCAAAGTTCGCTTATGACAGTTTACCCAATGGACAGCTTTGCATTTTTGATACTGTACAGGTATAGTGTGATGTGTTACCATTACCAGTTACCGTTACCCCCTATGGAAGCCACACAAAAGATGCAACAAGCAGGATTTTTTAATGCACTGAACAAAACCGAGGTGTGTATCTAGCCTAGAGCTGCTGGGCAGATCTCTTCCCCTACCAGCCACGAGAGGCTTTTACCATCCTTTTCCTTTCCACCCAAAATGGAAAAATTCAACAACTGTTGGTCCTTTAAAGCCTTGGTTCTCAACTGGTGAGTCGTGACCCCGTGTTAAGTGGGTCGCCGCATGTCTTTCACTTTTCTAGGTGAGAGGCTTCCCCCTAGCGCAGCACTGTCAGTTCTCTCGCCAAGCAGCCATTCAAAATATGCTGCCTGACGCCGAGTGTCAGCTTGAGGTGAGGTGGGATGGGGCAAGGGAGCTTCATCCATACGTGCATTGCTTACAGCTCCCTCACATGTCCTGTATAGGTGCCTGGACCAGAGTGACATCACATTCTGGCTCCCGGCACCTCAACAGGGTGCACAAGGGAGCTGTACATGCAATGCACATGAGGATGGAGCTCCATCACAGCACAGCAGCCCACACTGGACTCCAGGCTGAGGATCCACTCCAGTTCTTGTAAGATAGGGTGACTGGGTGGATCTTAAAAAAAAGAAAAACTATTTTTGGGAGTGTATGTGTGTGTGAGATTGTATTTGTGGTTGTGTGTGTCTGTCAGTGTTTTTGAGGGCCCGTTCACACTACTACAGTGCGTTAATCGAACAGCCCTGTACCACGCAATTGCACCTACTACATGTTCTGGTGCGGGAGGTGCGTTGCGTTGCCATTTATTTGGATGGCACCCCAAACGCACCTTTCTATTGCAGTGCGACTTGGGTTGCGACAAATGTGGGTCCTGAGGTTACACAGGTTGAGAACCACTGCTCTAAAGTTATGCACCATATACAGGGAGCAGTGATGCCATGGAAAATTAAGTATAGATGGGCTTCCTTTACAGGGCTGGAGTTTTTTTTTAATAAGTGGTGACAGGGTCCCTTTGATATGACAGATTATGAAAAACACTCAACTATGGTAGAATCCTTCATAAACCTCCAAAAGACCACCCAAATGGCTGAGTCACTTCTCCCATTTACCATTTTTGTTTCAGCAATCCTACCAGGGGTGGAATCATTAATTGGAATTCAGGAGCCAGTCTGTCCAATCCAGAAGCCAGCAGCATTTTATTTAGGAGCCAGCTCTATTGACAACTAGAAAAAAAACCTCAAAAGTTGGGCACCTGAGGAAACTTTTAAGGAGCATTGGCTACCTGGTTCCTGGGATTCCCCCAGCCCTGTACTAGAACACAATGCAGTCACATTCATTTAGCCACTTTCCTGTCTAACATGGCTCACAAAACAATAAACCGCACTCAGCACCACAACAAAGGGCATGGCATGGGAGCAGAGAATCTGATTCTGTGCAGCTGGAAAGGAAGATGGTGCAACCTTAACTGCGGGCACAAAAAATGAATTATTTCATTTGTGGCATACTTCATATCAAATATGCATATCACATATCAATGCTTCATTTCATTCTTAGTCTCCATTCACACTGGTGTACCTCCATATTCATGTGCTTTTAGCACATTTATGCTTGCTTTGGATGCATTGTAATGTGCTTTTCATGCATTTTTAGTTTTGGACAATGACTAGCAATATCTGCTGTGACATCATCAGGCGTTGCCTTCCTTGTACCTGCTCCCTGCTTGTTCTTTGTTGTGTTGTGCTTTCTGAGCAATAAGAAAGTCCTGTCTGTTAGGACATGCTTTTTGGCAGCAGCTGGGGCTTCCGGCGCTTGCAGCGATCCTGGTAATTACAATCGCTGGTATTGCAATGCAATGTCCTTGCCCTCACCAGCCATATTAGTTCTTCCACGTCAAGATGTGGCCTGCTTGCATCATCTTTCTATACAGCCTGGCTAAAGTAGATGTTGATAGGAGGAGATTGGTTGTTATGCACACAATAAACGCCAGAAATGAACTAAAGTGCACATACATGTGGTTTTCATGCACTCCCATTGAAGTCTATAGGACCAAAAGAGCAGTATGTAATGCCAAAAATAGTCGCATGGCAGGGCAGTGCATAACTGCGAATGGTCCCCATAGAAAATAATGGAATGTTTTGTTGTGCATTGTCACATGACAAACTGCACAGGTCTAAATGGGGACTTTGCTGTACAACACTCTTAAAAAGCTAGCCTTTCTGCCTAGCCAATGTTTCCATTTCCTGTGATAACGACCGGCGACCGCTGCCCACCGCTCTCGCACCAGTTCTATTGAGGCATTACTGACATCATCACTGCAATAGGTGGAGCCCAGGAATGTTGGTTGATGCAGTGTGTACAGGTTCCCCATTCTGCTTAACTCCAAACCCCTGCGATTGTTCTGAGTATCTCTCCACCGGCCTGGCTCTATCAGCTGCAGGATCATTTGCGTCCCTGAAGAACATGAAAAACGGAGTGGTGGAATGAGGAAAGTAAAATATAAACAAAGGGATGTCCTGATGAGGAGGGTTGCTTTTTTTTTTTTTAGGTGCTGCCTGCAGATTGAGGGCTTGCTTAGCGGGCAGGCTATTGCATCGTGGCAGCTCCGGCAATGTGTGCCGCATCTTACACTGCTGGAGCTGTCACTATTTACATTTTAAAAAAAAACTTTATTGGTAGTGTACACTATACACACTCCATTGCCGTGTAGTGACCTGCAGTGGCATCCAGTTAAAAATGCAGCATGTCTACCCATGCTGTGGTATGAATGGGATAAACAATTGTTTTCTATGTGTCCTAGGGATGACCTGCGTTGATCTGGTGCGGCAAAACGCAGATCACCGATGTATGCATGAATGGGCCCTTCATTTTAT
Organism: Nanorana parkeri; assembly: GCF_000935625.1. NCBI lineage: Eukaryota > Metazoa > Chordata > Amphibia > Anura > Dicroglossidae > Nanorana > Nanorana parkeri. The sequence goes on from NW_017307329.1 coordinate 148,646, forward strand.
GTAAACCTGTTGCTTTTCCCTGCTTGAGGAAAAAAACGGGTTAACTGATAGATGAATAAAGAATGTTAATCCACATCTCATTAGTAACATCTAAATACTGTCAAACACATCATTTCAAACAGGAAAGGAAAAGAAAACGGACTGAGCGGAGAGCATCTATTTCACAACAGGACAGGGCAGCCATTCAATTCATAGAAAGCAGCAAGATTTATCTGTGGACATTCACGAGCATGAACTGATTCCACATCTGTGGTGTACACGGAAAAGGAAGACACCATTGTATGAGGGCCATACAGGAAATGGCTTTCATTGAGAATGAAAGCTCCCAGTCTTCCCGTTTCTTTGGAAAGGTTTCTTACTACACGACGTTTAACGCTAGGAAGAACATTAGAGAATAAAGCGTCATAATTCAGGGAGAACAAAACAAACTGATTTTGCCACTTTGGCAGAACAAATCTGAATAGCGGAATACCTATCGCGGGATCCTATGAATTCTAATCGTCTGAATGCTATACGACATAAGCCGCAGGAGTGCTTGAACTGATGTGACCTGCAATCCATTCTCTTTCCAGAGCCTCACACTACTCATGGTTATGACTAACAGCTGAACAGACATATAGTCAGAAAACAACAGGAGCTTGGGGGACTTCTACTTACTGAATAAAAGCTTGGAAAATGTTAAAGGAGACCAATAGCATTTTTAAAGCAGAAGTCCGGGCAAATCAAATCTTAAACCTTGCAGAGGGGATATTCCCACACTGCAAGGGTTAAGTGCCTGTTTTGTCTAGAGAGCTAAAACAACAAAGTTATACTCAGCCGAGGCTTCCTCTAAAGGTGCCCATACACCTAACAACCATCGCACGACTTTCGTTGATTAAAATCTTGTACGATCTGCCCATCTTGTGCTGGGCACACACCTTACAACCATCGCAAGACTGTAAGGTAATAAAAAAAAATGTACGATCTGCCTATCTTGGACAGGCAGATCGTACTTGCGATGATCGCATGCCCACCCCGCTGAGGGGTGGGCTTCCGATGACCACAATGCTGAACGGGCAGTGTGCGCTTGCGCACACCGGCCCGTGCGGCATTTATCTTACGAACAGGCCACACACCCGCCAACAATCGTACGATTCACGGCGGGTTTTCGAACATGTTCCTAAGATAAAAGTAGTGCGACCTTACAGTAGCAGAGGTCGCACGCCTTCCACACACCTTGCGATAGTCGCACGATCGCGGGATTTCCCGCGATTATCGTACAATTATCGCAAGGTGTGTGGGCACCTTTAGACAGGCAGATTGTACTTGCTATCATCGCAAGCCCTCCCCACTGAGGGGATGGCTTCCGATGATTCAAAAAGGTAGGGCGAGCACACCGGCCCGTTCGGCATTTGTCTTTCGAGCACGCCACTAACCCGCCGAAAATCTTATGATTTTTGGCAGGTTTTCAAGCGTGCTCGGAAGACAAAAGACGTGCGACCGTACTGTAGAAATGGTTGCACGCCTTCCATACCCCTGCCGATTATCGTACGATCGCGGGATCACCCGTGATTATCGTACGATAATCGGCAGGTGTATGGGCACCTTTAGACCGTATGTATGTAAGACAGGTAAAGTGAACAATCTAGAACAGGGGCGCCCACTATTTTTCATCTGGAGATCTACTTTTCAAATGACGAGCTCATTGAGATCTACCAACGAAAAAACACCTGCATTCAGGGGGCGAGAGGGGGCGTAGGCTGCGCAGGCAGGCCCCTCGCCCACAGTGCGATCGCCTGCATTAGTGCCTGTGTTCCAGTCCAGTGCGATCCGCAAAAATGCTGCACCGGGAGCCTAGCCGTAGCCAGCTCCTCTTGCGCTTGAGGAAAGGAAAAAAAACAACGTTTTTTTATTTATTTTTTATTTTATTTTCATTATTTATTTTTATTTATTAGCTCCAGTGTTTGTCGTACACAGAGGTTTGGTACATACTACTGACATGTACCAATCCACTGCCGCTCGTCCATGCACGGGGGGCTGCAACTTCTCTGGATCCCCCTGCTCTCCCGGCTAAGGCAGCTACGCGATCGACTGGTAGATCGCGATCGACCTTGTGGGCACCCCTGATCTAGAAAAACATAGCGGATTTGGAAAAATTCTCCAATTCAGCTATGTTGTCCTAGATTGTTCACTTCTCCTGAATTCTCCAAACTCTTCACCCTTTTGTGAATAACCCTGTAAATGTAATCTTAATTTGCTTTAAAGTGACCCTGTGAGCATAGAATTTTATGTATCTAATAATATACCCTAAAAAAAGGAGAGGGAATTTACATACCTTTCTGGCAGCCATTGAAATGAGCTGCAAAAGCATACATTTCCCAGCTAACTCACCAGCCAGCCTGCTAAAAAATTGCACATTATCCAAGGCCTCGTTCACACCACATGCTGTGCGTTCCGGCCCAATTCAGGCCAGAACGCACTGCCTCGCATTGCGGCCGGCTAACTTTTTTGTGGGGCAGGAGAAGGCAAGCACTATTTTGATCGGACCGGACCGCAGAAATAATATGCGTTGCGATCCCGCGCGGCCGATCGCATTGTGGCCAGAGGGTGTGGCTACGGTACCATTCACTTCAATGCACCACCCCGCCCCCTCCTGCCCCACAACATAGTAAGCCGGCCGAAATGCGATGCAGTGCGTTCTGGCCAGAATCGGGCCGGAACGCACTGCATCTGGTGTGAACGAGACCTCAGGGTTAAAAATAGAGGTTTTAGTTGCACAACTTTTGCTAAATATTCACTTGCTGGATTTGGCGTGGGGACACACTTGGGGGCTACAGCTGCCATTGTGATGTGCTGGGCTTCTGGTGTGTCCCTGTGCCTTTAAGGAGGTTGTGCTACCTCCTAGTGAACCTGCACCCAATTCATCCTTTGCTATAAAAATGCTCCAAAATGGAGGCTCTCATAGATTAGAGTTAGGACCACACTATACAGAGGGGCCTTGACGAGGCTGTGCGGCTTCCACATATTTTGAAAAAGTTGTGAAACTAAAAGCTCAGTTTTTAACCCTAAAAGTTAGTGTCATTTTTTGGGAGGCTGGCTGGTGAGTGTGCTGGGAAATTTTGCTTTTGTACTGTGTAAAGCCCTTCCACTTGCACCTTACTTTGAAGCTGGTTATGAATTGATGAGTGTGCTGCCATTTGCTAAAATGAGCTGCATCACTGCTCCCCAGCCACTGTAAGTATTCCACACTTCGGGGTGCATGAAATACCTGCTCCCAGCCACACACTGTGGGTTTCCCGTTGGCTCTTAAGTCACTACAGAACGTGCGAGGAGTAGCCACTGCATGTAGCAGGAGGAACAGGTATTTGATCCAGACTGGTTGCATGCCTACAGTTGCTGGGGAGCATCGAAGTAGCCACATTTTCAAGACATGGGCCACTGGAAAGGTGAGTATATTCCCTCTTCTTTCAGCAGGTACCGTATTACAAGCAACTCTGTCCTGGTTTTTCATCATACTGTGAACTTATAACTTCCTGTGCTGCACTGCTTGTTCCCAGCTCTCCCTGTGAACTACAGAACACTTTCCCCTTATATTTATTTATCACAGGTATTTATATAGCACCGACAATTCACTCAGCACTTTACATAGTGCACACATCACATCAGTCCCTGTCCTCAAGGAGCTTACAATCTAAGGTTTGCATATATAGAAGGGCCAAATAAGACAGGAGACAATTAACCTACCAGCATGGTTTTGCGGGAGGAAGCCCACACAAGCACAGGGAGAACATCCAAACACCTTGTAGATAGTGACCTGGCCAGGATTCGAACCAGGGACCCCCAGTGCTGCATGGCAGAAGCAATAAACATAACATTGCTGTGTTATGGAGAAGGGAAGAGGGGAAGGTATTCTACAGGCCTGTCCTTAGTTACAATACAGTGAGTGAATGTTGTCACCCTAGAAAGAGTGTTATTGTCAGGATCAGCAAAAACAAAACTAATGCAGCCTCCACATATTGGGACTGGTAAGCTGCAATACATTCCATTTTTGTTTTTAAATACATTTTTATCTTTAAGGTGATCAGAGAAATATAAAAGCGGCCAGATCCGTGGGCGCAATGAATAGGTAGATACATTTCCCACCTTTATGGTCTTGTTATACGGCACTCACTTAGGAGGCTCATAAACAGTCACAATAACAGCAAGTGCTACCCCATGATTTGGTGCATTGCTTGTGAAAACAATTCTCTTTTCATTAAATCGATAATGAGTCCCTTGGAGCTTTGGAAACACTCACCGCTCAGGGAGATTTTCCAACTCGTTGGAAGCTTGCGAACAGATCCAACCCTTAACAAAAATAGTGAAGGATCAGAAATACCATGCATCCCTTTCTGTCAGCATAAGGAAAACAATCGCAGTGGGTTTTACTGCTGGAAGGAGCCGCTTAAAGACGGGCTACTATCTTCCTGCCACAGTTTTCATGGAGATACCGAAAGTTCCGAAACCTACATTTCCAAAACAGATATCTATGCTGAACATAAAAAGAGATTACAACGTGCTAATGATCCCAGGTAATTGTTCATCAATACACCAGAGAATACACCCAAAACCCTGTTATTTCAGAAGTTGCAGACCCTATTATGATAAAACATTACCATTTGTATCATAACATCATATAGAACTCCAGAGATATCAGTGTTTTGTCAGTTTTCCCCAGGGAGATGATATTCAGATGATTGATTGAAGACTGCTTTTTTGAGGGTAATATATTAAAGGAGAACTATGATTTTCACTCACCTCATAGTTCTAGCCGACCTGTGACAATGAAACTGCCACAGGTCGGCTCAGTAGATCGTGAAGTGAACAAACACATACCGGCATTCGCTCACTTCTCGATCCTGGCACAGCAGAGAGCCGTGACAGGGGAGGGACTGGATTCCCCCCTCCCCGCTCCGATCCTCCAGCGCTGACTGGCGGAACAGACGGGGGAGGGTACAGCTGGCTCTGCCTCTAGATAGGCAGAGCCAGCTGTCACTCACGCAGCTGGGTGGATCCAGACAGCATTGTCGGGATCTGTTTAAGCGGCGGCGTCTTACTATACCGCGAGCTGTAGCTTGCGGTATACTGAGCTTAGGGTGACGGGAGGACGCTAGTTTGTGTCCTCCCGTTACCCTTCGGAGAACTATGGGGAAAAGCCCTAACCCCATAGTTCTCCTTTAAGCAAACTGGCAATAGGCACAGATCTAGTGAAATTCTCCAGTACTTAGCAGCTGATTATGACAGTTTCGCAAAGATCTGAGACAAAGTTGATAGTTTCTTGAAGAAAAAAAAAATATATATATTTAAATTGTTTTAAGTGCTACTTAAATTGTGTTACACAATTGCAGTATTATACAGAGGCATTTTAGATTATAAGCTCTCACAGGCCCTCCTAAACATCTTCTTTGATATGTATTATAACTGTAATGTGCGCTGTGCCAATAGTTGGTGCTATATAAATCCTTTATAATAATGATAATAATAATAATAATAAAAAAGTGGTATTAAAGTGACATCATGCCGATTAAGATCTGCATTCAGCATCCACAAACTGGTGTTGAACAGTGCTTTAAAATGTTTCGAAAATGCTGCCTAAAGCGAAGGGTAATCTGCTTATATTTGCCTTCTCTTGTTCCTTCTTTTCCTTCTCCTCAACATGCTAGAGAATAAACTTGTCAAATGAAATCCTCCTGTTTTAAACCCATACCTTTTATAGACCCCATCACTGAGTGTTTGTGAATCTCTATGCATGGCTAGCAGATCCCGGCTGGTGGGAGGGCCGGCAGGGTGTTGCACCCTCCCTCAGTACCTCTCAGCGCTGATGCAAGCCTTGGGTTGGCTCTTGGGAGAAGTTATGCAAATATCAAAATCTCTTCATGGGTGGATGACAGTCTGGAGAAGTGGATATTCCTATGCAGGGCTGCATTTGCATGCAGGCTGCCCTAGGTAAATGAAAGAAATTGAGATGGGCAGAAAAGAGTTAGATGATGCTGGATATTCTCCAGTCAAGTAATGAGGTGAGCGCTATGTGACTTGCTGCAGCTTCTAGTGCACATTGTGAGAAGCTCAGAGTGTGCAGTGAAATCAGAATATGTTATTTTACTACAGGAGAGGAGCCTGTACAACTGTGCAAGAGTAAAAGGTAAGGCTGGAGTTCACCTTTAAATCTGGTGGAAAGATTCTGAAATTCCTTGGTACAGGTGCCCTTACACTGGCCAAATTTTAGCTGGTTTTTTAAAAGGAGAACTATGAGTGCTTTTAACTCACCTCATAGTTCTAGCCGACCTGTGACAATGAGACTGTCACAGGTCGGCTCAGTAGATCGGGAGGAGAGCGAACACATACCGGCGTTCGCTCACCTCTCGATCCTGTCATGACTCTCTGCTGTGACAGGGGAGGGGCTGGATTCCCCCCTCCCCGCTCCGATCCTCCAGCGCTGACTGGCGGAACGGACGGGGGAGGGCGGTACAGCTGGCTCTGCCTCTAGATAGGCAGAGCCAGCTGTCAGTCACGCAGCTGGGCGGATCCAGACATAATTGTCGGGATCCGCTTCAGCTGCGGCATCTCAGTATACCGCGAGCAGCAGTTCGCGGTAAACTGCGGCGTCTCAGTATACCGCGAGCTACAGCTCGCGGTATACTGAGCCTAGGGTGACGGGAGGACGCTAGTTTGTGTCCTCCCGTTACCCTAAGGAGAACTATGGGGAAAAGCCTTAACCCCATAGTTCTCCTTTAATGTACCGGACGAAATTCGCATAGTGTGTGGGGCTGTCGGCTCTTTTTCAGCTTGGCATTCCTCGATCAGCTGATGGAAGAAGCTTGCTGCAAGATCTTTGTACGATCACAGCCGGCAGCCAATGTGCTACCCACTCTGATCGGGTATTCTGACAGTTGCCGGCGGCACCTGTCAGAATACAATGTAAACAGCGGTGATTCCTCACTTGACATGCTGTTTGTGTTGATGGAAAAATCGCGTAAAATTTTTTCGTTCAGCCTGCAGGTTGGATGAAAAAAATGAATAGGTGTATGGCCAGCCTAAGGCTCTTCAGCATTGACAAGCTAATGCTTATGTGAAGTAGGTCTTAGTAAAATGTTACTTGTCTGGTGGATGATTACTACTACAAGCAGCCTCCAAATGTACCCTGAATGGTTTCTTTTGTATGTGAAAGGCCTAAAATATTTTGGCAATCCGTCTTTTTCGATATGTTGCCCTTCATGCTGCTTTCATCTAAAACCATTTGAATAGGCCATATTGATTCAGCCCACAAAATGGGTCCCCACTCTATATAATGAGCTGGTAAGAGATGTGCCTTTGTGTGTAATATTTCTTTAATCACACATCTTGTATATCAAAGGAAGGAGCGCTCATATTTTTAGCCGTGCTTTGTACAGTCTCTGGCTGAATCATTTGGGACTGGAGGTGATTGTTCCCTTCAGACTTCATCAGACAGAAAATGATGCGCTTAACAATCCGCGGTAAAGCTTTCATTGTGTTCACAAACACTGGATTCTTTTACCCGCTCCCGAGCTTTATTTCTCCTGACGTCCCACTCGGTGACTCAAAATTCAGCCGGGCTGACCGTTGTAGACTACGCTTGTTTTTGTGTTATTTCTGCTGCAATCTTGTGCATTTGGTAAAAGTAGCTGAAAAATCAGCAGAATCAGCAAACCGCTGAATGTACCCACACTCGGCCTGCGGAGCGAGTGGAAAGAATGCGGCCGAGTGCAAAACCACAAGAGAAAAATAGCCTGTCTCTGTGATGGCCGGGGGGGATGTTCTATAGCAATTGTGCTGGAGTCCTTTTACAACTGTATTCTTTATTTGTGGAGTATATAGTGTTTTAGGGAGAACTCCATCTGTATTTGGTCAAGAGTTGGCTTTAAAGAACAACTCCGGGTAAAAGTTCTTTGAATACTTGCAGTGGGACTATCCCTGCCTTGCAAGGGTTAAGTGCTCATTTTTGCCTAGTATCAAAAAGAACAAAGTTATGCTCGCCAAAACCTTTGAGGCGGCCGGCTGTCACAGTGCTCCCTCCTACCTGTCTCCACCCCTTGCAGCAGCGATGGTTGCCTAGGTCTTTGTACCTAGGCAAAAATGAGCACCTAACCCTTTCAGTGCAGGTAGCCCCACTGCAAGTATTAAGAGAATTGTTACCCAGAGTTCTGCTTTAATAAGAAAAGGTTAAAGATTTCCCAGAGAAACTTATCAGATCATGTGTTTACAAACCACCGAACTGCATACATTCTGACGAAGCCCCAGGAGGAGGAGCGAAACGTGTCAACGTTTCCTGCCTGATTGGGTTAACACTGTCCACCTGAGAGTCCACAGAAATGCTGCATTGAACTATTGGTACATCTGAAATCATGATTCTGCTAAAGTACATTGAGGCTGCACTGTAATGGGAAAGCCAGCTAGTAATGCACAAACATCATAAAGAAAAGCTAAATGTTCTCTTTGGCTCTTTACTAAGCTGGGGGATACCACAACCATTGAGCAATCCACCTGGAGCCTCATGATGAGACGGTGAGGCGATGGACTGTTCCTGCTGCCTATATGTAAGGTAACGAACCATGTGGCATTTGCGTATGCTATCCATGGATGAGTATATCCGTTATAACTCTTTCCACACATACACTCTGTGAAATATGCAGATTGGGCGGAACAGCATATATACAGATGAAACTCGAAAAATTTGAATATCGTGCAAAAGTTCATTTATTTCAATAATGCAACTTAAAAGGTGAAACTAATATATGAGATAGACTCATTACATGCAAAGCAAGATAGTTCAAGCCGTGATTTGTCATCATTGTGATTATGGCATAGCGGCATAATCATTGGATATACTATGAAATCGTTCAATAGCAGGAAATAGCTGCCCTCTGACAAATAAGCCATCCCTTTGGAACACTGAGCAGAAACAAAGTTTCAATACTTCTAAGTGAAAAGAGCGATTGTCTCTACTTGTTCAATGATTTGTATCTGTGTCACTGCGAACGATACACTTTGTATCTGGTTCAATACACAATCCTCATCTACTGAACTATCCAGCGCAGTTACATAATCTGCAGAGATATTTTATCAATACATCCGTTTTTGGGACTCAAAGCGAATGTCTGGATAGAATTTTATATATCCTAATTATCATTAAGTGCAGCGGGCCGAATGGAAGATTATAGCCAATAGTCCAGCCAGAGATCTGAAATTCTGAATACAAACCTAAATGGAACCACACCAGGCTAATGATTGCAGGTAAAACTACATCGCTCTGAGCCAAGTCCACTACACTATGATCAGCTCCAATACATTCCATTTACTTTTCATACATTTATTGTTCGAGAACCTATAAAAACTGTTTTTATTGTTCTGGATAGAGCAGGGAACGGTGTAAACCAGGGGTGGGCATCTCCGGCCCTCCAGCTGTGCTTTAACTACAAATCTCAACATGCCTCTGCCCGTAACTGTCAGTCTTGCAATGCCTCATGGGACTTGTAGTTCCACAACAGCTGGAGGGTTGAAGTTGCACACCCCTGGTGTAAACCCTTGCCTGTTTTTGTGTGTCCCAATGGGGACAAATCTCTCCTGGTCCCCCTATTGGGGAGCATGCACACGGACACTCAGACTGGGAGAGAGAGGGCGGAACTGGGAAGTGCTGATAACAGGTGAGAGTAAAAAGAGCGGAGAGATGACCCAATCGGTCTGCTGCTGCTCTTTTTCTGTTCAGTCAGAAAGCTGGGAACATAGTGCTATCCATCTGGCTGTGCTGTGCAAATCTCAGGACTGGATGGACAGAAACAAATCCTTTAGCAGATAAAACAGCTCTCTTAAAGCAGAACTCCAGAAAAATGAAATCTTAACCCCTGCAGTAGGGCTACCCCCGCACTGCAAGGGTTAAGTGCTCATTATGCTAAAATAACTCACCCAAACCAGAATCTCAGCTGGCTCCTAGACCGGTCCCTTAAGCCTTGCTCCCCCTCCACTCCAGCGGTCTAAGGTCCAGTGAGTCATCACATTCTGTACAATGTATAGGGCGTGAGGATGCTGGGACATTCCATCGCTGGAGCGGAGAGGGAGCGAGGCTGAAGGGACCAGTCTAGGAGCCAGGCGGGATCGTGGTTCAGGTGAGTATAACTCCCTAGAGAAAACAAGAACTTAAAGGAGCTATGAACTATGAGGTCAGGGCTTTTCCCCATAGTTCTCCTTAGTGTAACGGGAGGACACAAACTAGCGTCCTCCCGTTACCCTAAGCTCAGTTGGTTGCAGCTAGCTTAGTAAGCTAGCTACAGCTCGCGGTATACTGAGACGCCACAGCCGGAGCGGATCCTGACATCGATGTCGAGATCCGCTCAGCTGCGTGAGTGACAGCTGGCTCTGACTATCTAGGGGCAGAGCCAGCTGTTCCCTGCCCCCTCCCCCATCCGTTCCGCCAGTCAGCGCTGGCGGATCGGAGGGGGGAATCCAGCCCCTCCCCTGTCACGGCAGAGAGCCGTGATAGGATCGAGAGGTGAGTGAACGCCGGTAACTGTTCGCTCACCTCCCGATCTACTGAGCCGACCGGTGACAGTCTCATTGTCACAGGTCAGCTAGAACTATGAGGTGAGTGAAAAGCACTCACCTCATAGTTCTCCTTTAACCCTTGCAGCAACCCCAGTGCAAGGGTTCACATTTGATTTGCCCGGTGTTCTTTTTTAAATGTATTTTATCTGTGTTGTTAGCTGTTTCCCCAGAGTTCAGCTGTAACATCCAAATCATTTATTTTCAAGACAAGCCTACAAATGTCCCTTTAATCAAGAAGAACTGGAATGGATATGACAAGCAGCAACATTTATCAGCGCTGTCATTTCTTTTTGTTCACATTTGTTTTTTTCTAAATACATTTTTGCTAGCAGAGATCCCAATGATAACCTAATTGGAATCGGAAGATTCTGTGGAGACTCCCAAGGAAGCCGGCTGCCAAACAAGAAACCAATCTCACAATGCGGCTCTGATTATAAATAACGCCGGCGTGAAAATAAATTTGGGGAAAGCGAGACACAAACTTAGGCTAGAAATGGTGTCTGGGAAGGACAAGTCGGGGACATTTGAGAAAATGGAGGATGGATAAATAAGCCGAGTACAAAGAAAAGGTATACATTAATGTCAGAGGAAAAGGAATGATATCCAGGCTGTGATGTCACCAGGGTCTCCGAACTGCCAAAACTGGAAACAATGACAAAATTCATTCCAAGCTAAACACAGTCTCCAATCACATTATTAGGCCTCACAGTCATTACTTTGTTCTCATATGTCCTTATAACCCAGGATAGGCTCCAGATTTGCAGCATCCTCCTAGAACCGGCTGGCGGGGGGACATTTTCTACTCCTGATTACAGCTTAAAGCTAGTTACAATAGTATGAAACTCTCAAAAACTTTTTTCAATAATGAATTCTGATCAAACTAATATACATTACCCAGCAGAGTATTCCTTTACATTTCTGGCCAAACACTTAGGACTGGTTTCAATGGAAACGCCCAGCAAATGCATGTTGTACATTTACATGTGCGGTTGTATACGTGGTTGTCCATTTCCCACAATGTTTCTCAAGCTGCCAGTCAAAACGCGCGTCAAAATGTGAAAAACGTGTAAATAACAGCACGCAGAACACGTGCGTACAAATGTGCAAAAACAATGCTGCCTAGGTGTGAACCTGGCCTTACAGTCATCAGGTTTCCAAACCGCTCCAACTTTCCCATCTCAGCTTCCTGAACTTCCTGTCTATTTTAATATCACAAGGGGCAGAGCAGTTTCCAGCAACTGTTTATCTACTTCCTTGGAGAAGGAAGTATGAGAGGGGAGCAGGGGAGATTGGAATGGCTTGTCTTGCTCTGCCTGTGGGAACACGTACAGGTTACCAGCACACACAAGGGTGGCTCCATAGGACTAGGGCTGCAACAACAAATCGATTATGAGAATAGTTGGCAACTATTCTAAAAAATAATCGTTGGCTGCAGCCCTACATAGGATCCTGCAAGGGAAAGGAGCCACCCTAAAACAGGATATCAGTACCAGTTCAGGGGACCAGATGATTCTGCAAGAAACAAAAACCTTTAAACATCAAGAGGCAGCATCCATTTTAAGTGATTTCATCAGCATTTGAAAAAGCTGATGAAATGTTTGAAAAACATTTGACTTTAATATCACTTTAAAAGTAGATGGAAACTCATCATATCACTAATGTCCGAAATGTTTGCTATAAGTTTGTTTTATCACTTTATCATATTCATTCATATAAAATCAGCATAAAAAGTATCTTTTTTTATGTTTTAATTTGCAGCCATGTGACATCTAACCCTGGAGGGTGTTCTCTCTATTCTGAGCAGTGGGCATAGCTTTCTTTTCAGCGCTGACATCAGTGCAGGAGGGGAGGAGCTATATCTGACTGTCCAGACTAAGCGGTAGAGAATAGCCTAGGCTTGGTGTGAACCTAGTTCTTCCATGCCTGCTCAAAACTGTGACTGCCACCCTCTCCTCCCAACCCAATCAATAGAGTGGAGGCGCACTCCCCTCCTATATGCCACAAAGGGGTTAGAAATTCCCCCGTCACAAATGCTGCTACAGACTGGATGGTGGGGGGTAGCGGTCAGAGTTGAGTGGGCTTGGACGAACTCAGGCAAACTAGGGTCACGCCAAGCCCAGCCTGATCTCTCCTGAGCGGTGCCGGATTCAATCAACAATATAGCGCTTGGGCCGGAAGTCAATAAGCAAACTATTTAGCATATGTGCAATACAGGAAAGCTTACATGGGACTACAATAGGCTGATACAAAGACAGAAGCAGGTACTCACACTGCTTGCATTAAATAACATATTCTCACAATGATGTAATATGGAACACAACACTAAATTCCTATCTGTCTGAGTTCAGCGTTGAACATTGGTTTCTTCTTTAGTCTAAAAGCACTAAAAGGCCTATTTCCCTGTTAGATGTTTGACCTTGAAGCAGAATTCTGACAGTTCCATTATCCATAATTAGCAGTTACATAAAAATCTAAGTCAAGCTCGAGTAAAGCCATTAAGCCCACTTTCCATATAATCCCACCCGTCTCTGGGTCAGTTGTGCAATGCAGAGTCACATTTGTGGAATATTTTCCACAGATTTTGTTCTGAAGTTGCCAGCTTCCATTACTTTCAAGTTTGACCACTCTAGACGTGTCCTCACCCTATACCAACCTTAGATGATGAGCCAGAAACAGTGTAATATTTCCTGGACCAACATCCCTGTAATTCCCTCCCATTCCTAAATATTTACTATGTTACAACATGACCGCGGACATCCTGCCTCCCCTTGCTGTTCACATTGCTTTGCCTGTCCTGGTGCTGGAAGCATTTGCAGGACTTGCAGAACATTCTGACAGGCAGGAGAAACCGAGCAATTATAGTATGAGATCACTGAAACATCTGTAAGGAAACTGTACTGTCAATTATTTCCAGGATTTTAAAAAATGAACCCTTGCGGTGGGGCTACCCCCGCACTGTAAGGGTTAACTGCTCGTTTTGGTCTAGGGGCAAAAATAAAGAAGCAATACTCATTCAATCCTCGGTCCTGCGGCAGTGACCGCTAACCTCTCCCCCCTTCGCTCCGGCTGTGGTATGACCCTTACATCTAATAGACCTGTATTAGACGTGATGTAGTCATGGGTCCTTAAACTGCCGGAGCCAGAGAGAGAAGGGGCTGCAGAGACTAGTCTTGCAGCCAGGCGGGACTGAGGATTGGCTGAGTATTTCTTCTTCGTTTTCGCTGGACAAAAAGAACATTTAAAGTTTGTGTCCATGGGGAACAAAAGTAGCCACCCTCCAGAAGGAAGGACAGTGTCAGCACCAATTCAGAGATGATTTGAGGATCTTCAGCCGAGTGATACACAAATAAGATACATTCTTGTTAATAGTTAAGATACTTGAATGTATTTTTAAGATTTAACTCCTGAGTTTTATGTCACTTTATCTTCTGTCCCACTGTCCATATAGATAATGAAATGTATCACCCAATATTATGGAAGACCTTCTTGTATTCTTGATGAATGGGAAGTAAAGTATATGTAAATATAGAATATGAAAGAGTTAAAACCCCCAACAGGTTATTTTTAGCTATCCTGCGGGGGAGATTTTCTTTCACGTTCTGTTCTGGAGACAGAACAGGAAATAAGAGGAAATCCCTCCACAGTTAAAGTGACATTAAACCCTCAGATTTTTTAACATAAACCAATACTGTAATGTGTGCCTTACTGTAATCCATGGTAGTTTCCCTTCTCTTTGCTGCTTTTCCTTTTTAAATCCTCATGTCTTCTCATGCTTGGGGAGAACTTCCCTTTGCAGCTCAGGGCCTCTTCCTGTAGTGCTGGCTCAGGTTACAAGCCTATGGAAACTAATACACAGACACCGTGTATCCATTGCTGAGACAAGGCAGTCTGCTGCAAAACAGAAGTTCTGCCCAGCATGAGAACAGATACAGATTTAAAAGGAAGAGCAGCAAAGAGAAGGGAAAAAACCATGGATTACAGTAAGGCACACATTACAGTATTGTTTTATGTTAAAAAAACTATCTGAGGGTTTAATGTCACTTTAAGCTAACAATACACAGCCCAAACATTCCCACTATATTTTGAAAAATCTTCACTGAAGCATCTGATGATGCTTGAACTAATTTCGCTTGAAAATCCACTAAGAATTTCCACCAGATCTGCTATTTGAATGGAATCTCAAAACATATTGAACAGGTTTCTTTTAATGCTCATGAAATAAATGAAAGAATAATGTAAAACTGAGTTTATCTAAATTTATAAGCATATTGCATATTCAGAATGATATTTAATTTAAATATGCTTTATGTTTATCAGCCCATGAGGTTGTGGCGGCAATACTATCCATCTATACATACATACTGGGGAGGCTCCCCAGCTTTAGAGGAATCTCCCACTTAAAAAGACAATACCGGCGCCTCCGGTTTGCAGAGAAATCCGGCTGTGAAGTTCATTAGTACACCATAGAGGCAGCTCCCACCGGTCAAAAAAGACCATCGATCTGGGAAACAAAAGCAAAACAGAGCGCCTCCATAGTGTAAGTTTTACACTATGGAGGCGCTCTGTTTTGCTTTTGTTTCCCGAATCTCCCACTTACGTAGTAATCACCAGAACATACTGTATGTCCCAAAAATGTATTTCCTATCCTCCGCAGCTTCATCCAGGGATGATAACTACAACTCCCTCCTCATTGGTCTACCTTTATAGAAGGTATCCCCCTTCAGTCTACCATAAATGCTGCTGCCAGACTCATCAACCTAACCAACCACTCAGTGTATGTGCCCCCCTCTGCCAATCCCTGCATTGACTTTCAATCAGCCAAATAATAAAATTCCAAATATTAACAACCCTTTGCAAAGCCACCCACAACTCTGCCCCTGGCTATATCTAAAACCTGGTCTCAAAGCAATACCCTAACCGTCCCCTCCATTCCTCCAAAGACCTCCAGCTCGCTTATCTCCCTCGGCAACTCCTCCCATGCTCACCTCCAGGACTTCTCTAGAGTCTCTCCCATCCTCTTGAACTCCTTACCCCAACCTGTCCGGCAATCTCCTACTCGGTCTGCCTTTAGGCGATCCCTGAAGACTCATCTCTTCCCTAACCGCTGAACCATTACTCTCTCAAACAACTCTTTCCCACACTGCTACCACTTTTTGTATCACTTGCCCCTCCCTTTTAGACTGTAAGCCCTCATGGGCAGGGCCCTCCTTACCATCTTGTCTTAAATTGTATTGTAACTGTAATGTATTCCTTATATTGTAAAGCGCTGCGCAAACTGTAAACTATATAAATCCTGTATAATAATAATAATAATAATAAGTATTTTTAGAATATTATATTCAACCTGAAAAGAAAATAAACACTTGTTTTTGCCTCCATTCACAGAGAACAAACTTTCACAGAAATTCACAAGGCGAATGGCTCTACAAATTGTTTATAAATAGACCCTATTGCCTAATTATTAGAATTATATTACCAGGCTTCACTACCATATATTTAGAACCAGCGCCATTCCCGTAGTCATCCTAAATTCACATTTTCTAACTCAACCCGACTGCAATGTGTTGGCTTCAAGCAATTTCCCCTACAAGGGGTATTTTTACACTGTTATTTTTTTGTACATTCTTGATAATTTGCTAAAAAATATTAAAACTAAAAACTAAACAGCATGAACATTTTCAATGACTTTACTGATTTTGTTCAATGATTTTCTGTACAGAAGTGTTCAAATCTCTGCAGCAAAACATAATGAAAGCCAAATCTCCAAATGAGAGTTGTAAAATAGAACAAATGCTGGCCTTTCACTAGCGGTAAGACAAAAAAAAAAGATCTGCCGGTATTAGCACAGGACGGCGAGATGTCAATTTATGAAGAACACTTTTGTGAAGCCTATTGCTGCAGACAGGAGCTTGGACCAGCCGTACAATTTGTGCTGGCAGCCGGGAAGCAAAGCAAATGCTGATTAGTTTCATCAATGCGAAGCTGTGACAGCTTAGATGGGGAATTTTAGGCGACAGATCTAAAGAAAGAAACGCCAGTTATTTTGTGGATTAAACAAACCTGATTTATGTCACAAAGCAGTTGGCAACCTAAGCGCTGTGGATATTTGGCTAGGAGGGAGTTGTCAGCAGGCACACAATAAACTGATGATCCTTTTTGCGGGACAACAAATAGAAAGATCTAGGCTACGTTTTGAAACGGGTGTGTCACAAGTCCTGTCCAGTTTCTCTGAAGCTGTGACAGGTTACTATAAAGCAAACCTTTTTTGAAAAACCTGATTTTGTCATCCTATCCATTACATTTCTTCTGGTCCACCACTTACATAAGGCTCACGTCTATGTTGTTTTCAGACTGATCTGCTAAAGTTTGGTTTCCCCGTCTGGGTAAGCATGACCAGCTCAATATAATGCAGGCCAGAGATGTTTCAGCAGCAGAAGAGTTAAATCGGAACACCAGCCAAAGATGTCACAAACAAAAATGAATAGCCCATTGAATGTTAAAACAAGCCTCCCCTTGCAATATAAAATAGTGGAGGGGGGCTTTGTTTACTTTTTTGTTTGGCCAGTCCCATCCCCTGCCATGGTGGGAATGATGTGTCCTTCTCCCGCAGCCTCCTGGAAAATGGGTAATTCAGGAAGGCTGCAGAAGTAGGGATTCACAACAATCAGGGAGGCAGACCTGGCCACATGTCATCAGGTGCTGGCTGCAGAACCCAGATAAAAGAGCCAGGTTCATACAACACCACAGAAGTTGGCGGTGCAGGTCCTGGGCTGCGGTGGCAGATCACAGTACGACAATGCTGGATTCACTGGCAGGTGAGTATGTTTTTTTGGGTCCAGCATAACATTTGAGAGGGGATAAGGGGGATATTCCTCTTTAACATTAAAAACCTTGATGCAAAATTATTTAATCCAGAGCTGTCTAATTCTTTTCCACCACTAGATGTCCTCAGTCTGAAGCCCAGTATCATTCAACCCACTTCCTCTGAGCCCAGGCTGTCATGGACCCGACCCAGCGCATTACTAGACAGTGAAGGAGAATCAGCACCGGGATGAGCTCATCTCTCCGTCACGGCATGCTCCTTGTACCACTTCTTCCTCTCACTCCTGAGCCTTGTTGTACAGGGACTGCGAGATGCTGACACCGGGTCAAATCCAAGTACTTACACTGCCTGCAGATAATTGTTTTATATCTGCTTAGAGCATTTCTGCAGACGTAGGAATAAAACTATGGTAAAGCATTTAAAGAGGCTGTCCAGTAAAGGGTTTGACTCAATCTTATGGAATGAAGCTGTTTTGACATGTAATCCGTTTACACCTAGCCGTACCGCGAACAGGCGTCGCGTTCGCACACATTCTTTCCCGCGTTTGCTGCACATCGCCCATTGATTTCAATGGGTGCTGCACGCACAACAAACGCAGGAAAGTAGCTCATGTAACAGATTCTGCTACACGTGTGAAGGGTATTTACAGCTAGGGATGCACCAATACCGTTTTTTCGATATCGATATATTTTTTTCCAGTACTTGCTGATACAGAATACCGATACCGAAGTCCCATTAAGGAAACCAGGTGGCATTTAATGACTCACCACCTGGCTTTCTGACCAATCAGGAAGCCGTGGGGCTGATAATGACTTGCCGCCTGGCTTCCTGATTGGCCAGCTTCTCGATCAATCAGGAAGCAAGGCGGTGAGTCATTATAAACTGCCCGGCTTCCCGATTGGCCAGAAAGCCGGCTTTTCGGCCAATTAGAAAGCAGGGCAGCGTGTAATGACTCGCTGCCCAGTTTCCTGATACCAGAAGCCCGGGTATCGGTCTAAGCATCGGAGCATTTGGGCGAGTACGAGTACTCACCAAAATATTCGGTATCGGCACCGATACCGATACTATTATCAGTATCGGTGCATCCCTACTTCAGCTTACATCCTGTACATGGAAGCAAGGGTTGTCTGAAGTCTAAAGCTAACCATTCTGACTGTACAGCCGCTGATTATACAATTTCCTTTGAATCTACCAACATCTATGTAATGTGAAGGCCTGCCTAACTACACACAAGTTGAATGGAAAGACCAAGCATATGAAAGATCCGCTGCACAACTGGTCGGTGATCAACATTTACGGATACGGCACCTACGCATTTTACTTTTTCAAAGCAGCACTCTTCAATGAAGCCGTGTAAGTCTTTGTTCACATTTTAGCGGGTTTCCTGCGCCTTTTAGGTACGCATGGAAACACGCTAAATATAAAAAATAATACATTCAAATGTATAATGTTCACACGAAAACGCGCAAAAAAAGTCCAAGCGCGATATTCCAGGCTGATTCCAGCGTTGTGGCTATAGTAATAGCCGCAGATGTGCGGAACCCGTGTGTATGCTAAAGTTTGGGCGTTTTCGCGCCGCACAGTTTTCCTGCGCGGAAAACGAAA
>NW_017307329.1:167687-214354 GCF_000935625.1 Nanorana parkeri
GCCAGTTGGACTCCTGGAGACCTGGGCTAATGTTTGTGTGTGAGTGCAGTGGTCTAACGCTCTACGGTCCAGCCCGACATGGTATTTTAACCCTTTAAGAACTTAAAAAAACTAAAAGAGCAGCATTTTTATTACTGTATTTGCAGTCTGGCTGTATTACAGTGATAAACAGCGAGGGTTCAATTTAAGGACCTAAATGTGATCAGTCCTGCTAGACGGACAGATTGTTAGAAGAGGCAGAGCTATAAATACTTTCATACTTTACATTCAGCTTTATGAGTCACAATGGCAGCTGCTCCATAAAATCCCGATTCAACATAGCTGGATGCTATTAAAGTACACCTAACACTGCTACTATGTCTACATGTACCTTTGCACAGTATCTTGACGACAGTAAAGAACCATAAAATCATGTCCACTAATAAGCAAATTCTAATTTGTGCCAGGGAAGTAGAAGAGAGTACCCCGATCCCCCCTCCGCCAACTCCCTATTGTTTACTAAAGCAACACCTTATGTTAAAGATCAGCAGAGAGTAGAAGAGAGCAAACAAGCTCTCAATGTTCTTGACAAAAGACCAGATTTGTATATTAGTGTTCTTCACACACTGTATAAAGGTCCATGCATGTTTTTGATTAACGCAGTCCATTTAGCTTAGCCTTTAGGACACACAGAGCACAGACCACCACTCCAATCTATTCAAACCTACCCCGGAATTCAACCTTAACCTAATTACATTTACTTTGCTAAAGCTTTGTGAAAATCTTGTTGCGGTGGATTGCAGTAAACATTCTGAACTGATCCGAGCTCAACTCAGGAGTTAAATCTTAAAAATACATTCAAGTACCTTACCTATTAACAATACTGAACCTTATTTGTCCATCACTAAGCTGTAGATCCTTAAATTATCTCTGTGTTGGTACTGACACTGTCCTTCGTTCTGGAGGGGGGCTACTTTTGTTCCCCATGGTCCCTGTGTGTGTTGTAAAGTAGCCACCACTCCAGAAAGGAAGGACAGTGTCAGTATGACTGTATAGATGATTTAAGGAGCTACAGTGATACCCAAAAAAGTAAAATTTTGGTTAACAGTAAGGGTACTTGAATTTATTTTTAAGGTTTAAATCTTGAGTTCAGTGTCACATGAAATGACTTTTATGTACGTAGATAAATTTCATTTATTCGCTGAAATCACAATCATTTCAGATGCTACTAACCACCTTCAGATCGGACGATTCCCTTCATACCAGACTAGTAGGCATGCTACAATTTGTTGGCTTCCCAACACCTAGAAAACCATGGCTTACCCTTTCCTGAATGTTGCACTGCATGATACAAAGAGGAAAGAAACGACGAAGAAACATGAAAAGGACAGCTGTACTATCAAAGTGAAAATATATACATGAAAAGGACAGTGTTTTCAGCCATCATTATCATGAACTAGAATCCGGCACGCCATCAAAGACAGAACTAAGCGCCTGAATAGTTGTGTAATAGTTTTCTTCACTTTTGACAACTCTGGCTCCCTCCTCTTTACTTTTAAGTCCAAATATAAAAGACTTGTAACAGGTCGCGAGAGCATATCTGCATTAATTTCCCCCTGTTGCAAGTTTTAATGAGACCATTTCTCAGTCACTGCACACGGCTGCAACGACACATTTGTACTGACAATGCAGAGAACTTCTGCAGCCTCTTGTCAAATCAAAGGGATCGCCTTGCATAACAACCCCTTTCTGTCACTTCCCATGTTCAGGTGCTCATCATCAAAGTCTACGAGGCAACTGGGTAGAGAGGTGTTATGCTGGTAAGCTAATTATTTTCTCCGCTGCACAAAATGGCAAAAGGTGAGCTGTGCATACTAAAAAAAAAGCATGCCCTTTCTTCTAAGGTGCATGCGACTCTCCGGAAAACGGTGGGGGGAAAGAAATCTATAAAACAAAGAATAGTAATTAAAGCTGAACTCCAGGCAGATAAAAGAAGACACAAATAAATGCCGCTTTGCAATCATTGGTAGGGATGCACCGATACCAGCTTTCTGGCATCGGGTACGAGTAGCAGTATTTTTGTTTTTTTTCTTGTGCCCCGTTTATCAGGAAGTCAAGCGGCGGATAATGACCCGTCGCCTGGCTTCCTGATTGCCTGTGAAGCCGGTGTTCTATCGAAAGAACACCGGGTTCAGAGGCTGCCTGACCAATCAGCAAGTCATGAGGTGCTGTCCAGCTTCTTGATTGGTCAGGAAGCTAGGCTGCAGGGCAACAAGTAAAGTTGGCTTCCTAGCCAAGCAGGAAGCCGGGCAACACATGACCCGCCTCCCGATTGGCTAGGAAGCCGGCTTCACTTGTTCCTAGGCAGCCTGGCTTCCTGACCAATCAGGAACCCGGAAGGTGGACCATTATGTGCTGTCTGGCTTCCTGATTGGTTAGGAAGCCAGGCTGTTTAGCAACACCTGAAGCCGGTTACCTAGCCAATCAGAAAGCCGGGAGATGTGTCATTACCCACCGCCCGGCTTCCTAATTGCAAAGGAAGCCAGCTCCATGCTCCCTCGGCACTGCCAGACAGAGGGACATTTCCCTCTGAACGGAAGTTCCAGTATCGGAGCATTTGGGCAAGTACTTGCCCAAATATTCTGTATCGGTACATCCCTAATTAATACATTATTAAATGTATGAAAGTGAGTGAGTGACAGAGAGATTAGCTCTTCACTGTGCTTCTTCTCCTATCACTGTCCATTCACAGGCTGGGACGAATCTAGGACAACCTTGGCTCAGAGGAAGTGGGTTGAATGAAGCTGGAGTTCAGCATATGGCAGAAAAAAAGTAGAAAGCACTGTGGGGGAAATCTCTTGATTAAAGCTATATATAGCAGCAAAGGCTGGTTTGTTATTTTATCTTTTATTGGGCTATTTATTTGTATCATGTTATTTGTGGCCGGAATCCTGCTTTAAAGCCTGCCTCCCAACAAAACCGTTTTTGATTATTTGTGGATAGAGTGGGGAAGGGTTAGAACCTCTATCAGGTTTGTTTTTCTGTTTTCTGCATCCATGCTGGGGAGATCACATTCCTAAGCCAGTTACATCCAGTTTGTTCAAGTGCAGAAAGGTGCCACCAAGACATGAAGTGAAAGGAAAAACTTCCCAACAAGGATGCAGACTGAAATAAAAACTTGTTTTCTGTTCAAATTGTTCTCTGATCCTTCCAAAAGAAATCGTTTCCTGTCCAGCCTCAGTGTTCCCTGGAAAGAATTCACAGGCTGATAACTGATTTCAGTTGCTGCACTTTAAATAGGTTCCCTCGTTAAATATGTGCTGCAATGAAGAACCCACTAGTTCTAAATATATAACAAACATGAAGACTAACCCTCCCTTCCCAGGAAGTACTTGCTGCTTCAGTGCAAGCAAACCACCAGGAACATCGGCACTCTCTTACCTCGAGGCAGCTGCATTCTGCAGCTACGTACACTGAGAGAAGCACCAACGTCGGCATATGGCCAGTAGCTGAAGAATATCAGTTTTCACTGCCAGTGCTAGTGCAAGTATGCTCCTTCACAGCAGATCCCTTAACGTGAACACATGGAAAGCCATTTATATATTTTCCTAACAGAGACTAAGGTTTAACACAAACCCTCACTGACCTCTGTAGCTGCAGCCACTGTAGAAAAATAATTCTCAAAGTGCAAAACAGAAGTACTCACTGAAGTCATTTACAGTAAGTCAGTCACTTATCAACTCAGCTCACCCTCCCAGCAGCTCAAGTCTCCCTGCTTCTTCCTTCCAGGCTTCGCCCAGGCAGCTCAGCTTCGCCTCCTTTGCTGTTCCAGCAGGGACTTAGCAGCTTAGCTCCCCCTTCTTCACTGTGCCAGCAGTGACTGAGTATCCAAGCTCCCCCTTCTCCCCTCTCCTAGGGGTAACTCAGCTTCTCCTGCCCCCCCCCCTCCTAGGAGTAACTCAGTATCTCAGCTCCCCCTCCAAGGAGTAACTTAGCATCTCAGCTTCTCCTCCCTCCTAGGAGTAACTCAGCATCTCACCTTCTCTTGCTCCCCCCTCCTAGGAGTACCTCAGCATCCCAGCTTACGTTGCTCTCCCCTCATTGGAGTAACTCTGTGGGGGTGATTTACTAACCTAAACACACGCACGCACCAGGTGCGTGTGATTTTCACACAGCAAAACGTATTTATCAACCAAAAAGTCTCTAAAAGCATATTTCCACTAATGCCATATATGGAAAAATCATGCACATGATGCATATATAATGCTGCTTCACAGTTTAGACAAAAATGGTTAGCTCATGCATTTACATTCCTGCATTCATCAACACAAGCAACACAACATAGAGCTAATTTACACAACATCACCTTGCAATTCATGCTTGGCTTTGCACAGCACACCTGCTGGGTGTGTACACATTACAAAGGTGTTTAGATTCCACCCATAGATCATGCTGGGAGGGAACACACTACAGAGGTGTATACATGTTCATGGTGTGTTTATAAGGTTAGTAAATCAACCCCAGTATCTCAGCTTCTCCTCCTAGGAGTAACTCAGCATCTCAGCTTCTCTTGCTCCCCCTTCCTAGGAGTAACTCAGCATCCCAGCTTCCCCTGCTCTCCCCTCATTGGAGTAACTCAGTATCTCCTCCTAAGAGTAACTCAGCATCTCAGCTTCTCTTGCTCCCCCTCCTAGGAGTAACTCAGTATCTCAGCTGCCCTTACTCCCCCCTCCTGGCAGTGATTTAGAAGCCTTCCATCCTTCTAATCTCTTATTTAAACATAGAGCAGGTGCTCTAGAAGAGAGGACCACAGTGAACTGAGCTTCTGAGAGGACTTAAAGGACTTCAGTGCATGTGCTGTGATTCTTGAGGATAAATTGCTTCACAGTGCCTTTAGCCACAGAGGTCAGTGAGGACTTGCTTTAACGTTCCTTTACTGCTTGTTAGGAACCTAAAAATAATTGCATGTCTATAGTCTGACCATATGTTTTTGTGTTTAAAAAAAAAAAAAAATCTTGTCTAAAAACTGTCTACTGAACCGGCAGAGATAAAAATGTTAACTGTCAGGGATTCTTCTTCTAGAATTTACCTTTTAGTTTGTTATTTCTCGTCGCCCCATTTGTAATGGCCTTTTTAATTCTCTATTCTCACAAATGTCTACTAATTTCCCACTTTACAGAAGTAGCATGAAACAGACAGCTCATTATAGATAATAGTTGGTCAGGAGTTCCCAGGCGCAATACCAGATCTATGCTTTGTTATCCCTTAATATAAGACAAATTCCCCTCATGACTCTAGACAGGAATCAGCTCATTACCTGTTGCTGTTCTTACAGAACCCGATTCATTCAAAGGTCTGTATTTCTGCAGCTATGGCCAGTAAAGCTCCTAGAATTACGCTTCAAATCATTGTATTTTAACCATTAGGGGCTCTCTAATTATGAATGTGCATGCATTAGCTAACGCAGAGTTGCTTAAAGTGACAATAAATTTAGACGTTAAATCTTAAAAATGCATTCACGTACCTGAACTATGAATGAAAATGTATCTTATTTGTGTATCACTTGGCTGTAGATCCTCAAATTAACTCTCAATTGATGCTGACACTGTCCTTCCTTCTGGAGGGTGGCTACTTTTGTTCCCCATGGTCTCTGTGTGTGTTGTAAAGTAGCCACCGCTCCAAGCTCGCTCCCGTGATGGACTACAATCTCAAAACACATTAGTAAACTAAACGTGAGCTTGTAGTCCATCACAGGAGTGAGCTTGGAGCGGTGGCTACTTTACAACACACACAGGGACCATGGGGAACAAAAGTAGCCACTCTCCAGAAGGAAGGACAGTGTCAGCACCAATTCAGAGATGATTTGAGGAACTTCAGTTGAGTGATACACAAAAAAGATACATTTTTGTTAGTAGTTCCGATACTTGAATGTATTTTTAAGATTTAACTCCTGAGTTTAGTGTCACTTTATCACCCTCTATATGGCGGAAAGCCCATGTTTCATTACTCTGGGCAATACCTACGTGCCGTTATTAGAAATTTTCTTTAGTTGACCTGCATGCTTACAAAAGAATCCATAGATATAGCTGGCTGAAGTTATATTCACATCACAACCTTTTCCCACCCTCTCCCACATTGGTCAGTCAAGTAGCCTATCATATAGAACAGTGGTCCCCAACCCCCGGGCCCGCGGACCGGTACCGGTCCGTGGATCAAATGGTACCGGGCCGCCCAAGGAACATTAAATTATTTCCATTTTATTTACTGTGGTGTATTTCTCTCGGGTTTGTCCGACTTTCCAGGAAGAGAGGTTAACAGGGAGCTGAGAGACGTCACCTAAAGCCACACCAATACCACGCATGCGCAAAATATCGTGATATCGGGGCGGTTTTAGGTGACGTCTGGAGCTGAACGGCTGCAAGCGGCAGTGGCGTTGTAGCTTTGGTAAAGTTCCAGAGGGCCGCGGTAAAATTATCAAACGTTGACCGGTCCACGGCGATAAAAAGGTTGGGGAGCACTGATATAGAAGGACCAAATAGAGAGGCTTGTGAGGCAGGGAGGGGTGGGGGTCAAGCATTACTTTTACTGGTAACTGAACACTGTTGGGGGTGCATGGCTATTCTCCACTATTAGGAAGGGTAGTTAGTGCATGGGGCTGCTGGAGACATGGAGTAATAGATGATGCTTGCTGTCAGCTACATGTTCCACAGGTTAGTTCATGTTTTTTAAAGGAGAACTATAAGGTGAGTGATTTTCACTCAACCTCATAGTTCGAGCCGACGTGCGACAATTAAACTGTCACACGTCAGTTCAATAGATCGGGAAGTGAGCGAACACATACCGTCGCTCGCTCACTTCTCGATCATCTCCCTGCAGGGGACGTGTCTGTCACTCAAAGCTCCCTGCAGGGAATCCCCCCTCCGATCCTCCAGCACTGACTGGCGAAACGGACAGGGGAGGGGGCGGGTACAGCTGGCTCTACCTCTAGATAGGCAGAGCCAGCTGTCAATATCGCAGCTGGGTGGATCTCGACAATAATGTCGGGATCCGTCCCGCCTGCGGCGGTCTCAATATACCGTGAGCTGAGCTTTGGGTCACAGGAGGACACTAGTTTGTGTCCTTCCGTGACCCTTAGGAGAACTACGGGAACACTTACCCCATAGTTCTCCTTTAAGGCCTCTTTCACACGGTCCAATCAGGAGGGAATCTGTGCAGGGATCCCCTGATGATCAGAATGGATGTCATTGTCGTGGCATCCGTGTCTGTGTAGTTTTTTTTACTCCATCTTGAAATGGAGAGAAAAATTGACATTACCAGACCCATGTTAGTGTATAGGCTTCCAGATCTAAAGGGACGGGCGTCTGTTTACATCCGGGTTACCCCAGATCCGGCACAATCAGGTCTAGCGAAACAGATCGCTAATTTGTTTGATTTTCCGGACCTGGCCGGAGCTGGGGGCAACTGGATGTAAACAGACGCCCATCCAATTACATCTGGTTGCCCATACACTGACATCGGGTTTACAATCAGGTCTGTCTGAAAAACTGACAGGCAGACCTGATCCGAAAGCATGTGTGAAAGTGTTTGCTTTAAAAATAAGGGAAATGTGTCTTTCTATCCTTAAACCAAAAATAAAAGCTCACAAATGCAAAGTGAGTGTGGCAACGCCTGGCAGCCGCAGTGAACATGTTACAGTACGTAAAATTAGGCAGTTAAACATAAAGGAAATTGAATGAGACTGGAACAATGTTGTCCTTTAATGTATCTACATTTATTTTGTGGCACCGAGGTTCTCTGCTGCCAAAGTGGCATCCAATCTAACCTGTCAGCAACTTGGCAAGCCTTAGCGAAGTTTCTAAAATATACGATGTACATTGTGATTACTATGCAGCGCTCTGGTCTCTAGGACTCTGTGCAAGGAACTGGATTGTGAGATGACTGCAACTGTAGCAATATGTTAAGGAAAGGCAATTATTATCAGGTCAGCAGACTTTTTTTAAAGTTCTTTTCAGAAAGTTCACAACTTTTTTTGAAACATTATGACTGCAATGAACTTTCTAATGCTCAGTGATAAAGATAATGCCTGGGAAAGAAGGTTGGAAAGATGGATGTGTACTCTGTTCTTCCAGTGATGAAGGGTTCAATGTATGTTTTGTCATGTTCAAAGCATAGTGTAACCCTGTGTTCCATCCTGTTTGATTATAACCATGGCACTGGTAAGAGGTCAGGCTGTGGGAGAGTTAGGTGGTACAGATATTATTTTAGGGAGATAGACAATGCAGAAGAGATGGAAACCAAAAAGATGATGAGAGACTTGAAAAATGCGGTCAAGACTTTTCACCTGATTCAGCCCTGGTTCTCCTTCCAGTATGTTCTCTGTAGTTTGCGCTCTCATCCTTTCAGCATTACGGAGTAAAGATTCAATTGACACCCAATTATCCCATAGCCTTGTAAAGTATAGCTATAGTGAGATTCATAGTTGAAGTGGTTTATGCTTTAAGTATTAAAGTGAACCTGAACTCAAAAACTGAAGATTTTTTTTCTTATAGGGAGCATCTAGAAATGTTAATTATGCCCAAGACGCACTCTGCAAAGTGTACATTAAAACAGGAGCACAAAAATAAGCTCAAACATAATACACTTCCCAGTCCCAGGTACTCCTGATCTGTAGCCTCATAGCTGCATATCTGCAGTGTGAGATCATCTAAAACAATGCTGCTTCTCACTACTATTGAGTGAGATTTGTTGGTGTCATTACTGTGCTGCTCATTGTTCTCCTTACTGGAGAGGAAGATGTAGCTGGGGACCTGCAGTACAAGGATCTCCCTGTTTCTACTTCATTCATTTTGTGGATCTGTGCTTTCTCTGCCTTTTCTGATGCTTCTTGAATATTACACCATAGATATCAGATCATCAATCATCAGGGGGGGAAGCTCTGACAACAGATAGCCTTGCTCCTCTACCAAGATGGCCACTTCACACAGTGCAGAACGATGCCAGTAATGGAGAAACAATTCTCTTTAGGGAGTCTATAGGTAATAGTGGTGACTAATACGTTGCCCTCTGCTTGCCTTATCTGGGCACAGAACCAAAGTTCAGGTCCTCTTTAGTCGTTTAGAAGTGGGTTACTAAAACTCTGTGCATCATTATAAACTGCATTTATATGTAAAAATAAACATGGTTTTTACCTGTACCTTTTCTTTAGTTATAGGCAGGGAGGTATAAGAACCTATGCTCTTAGTGCTGTCTTTGTCCCCAAAGGAGAAAGGTCCCCTCTCCCTTTCCATCCCAGAGATTGCCGACACCACAAACAATAAGTTAGGGGATATCCCTACAATAGGAGAGCCATCAGCAATAATAACTTGACAGATGTTCTAATCCTTCCTAACTGTTACATTTTCAAAGTCAAAGATTTTTTCCCTCCACCCAATGTTAATGAAAGCACTTACCTTAAAAGGAGAACTATGGGGTTAGGGCTTTTCCCCATAGTTCTCCTTAGGGTAACGGGAGGACACAAACTAGCGTCCTCCCGTCACCCTAAGCTCAGCATACCGCGAGCTGCAGCTCGCGGTATAATGAGACGCCGCAGCTGAAGCGGATCCCGACAATTATGTCTGGATCCGCCCAGCTGCGTGAGTGACAGCTGGCTCTGCCTGTCTAGAGGCAGAGCCAGCTGTACCCGCCCCCTCCCCCGTCTGTTCCGCCAGTCAGCGCTGGAGGATCGGAGCGGGGAGGGGGGAATACAGCCCCTCCCCTGTCACGGCAGAGAGCAGTGACAGGATCGAGAAGTGAGCGAACGCCGGTATGTGTTCGCTCACTTCCCGATCTACTGAGCCGACCTGTGACAGTCTCGTTGTCACAGGTCGGCTAGAACTAAGAGGTGAGTGAAAAGCACTCACCTCATAGTTCTCCTTTAAATGCTATATCTTAATCCGGTCTTCTTCTTCTGTCCTGTCGTTTTCATCTGTCCCTCCAGCGCTGCTGCGGGTCTCCGATCCAGCGCTGACTCCTCTGTGTTTGCTGGCCCTTCCTGTCATGCAAGTGCACGCCTCCATATACTTACCTTGTGTCTCTCCTCGTCTCCCGGCAGAAAATGTGAACTGCAAATGCGCCCAAGAAAAAAAGAAAAGGCTAGTTGCACTCCTTACCGGTATGACCCCGTGATCGGGGAGGGGTGCTCGGAATGACTGCGGATGGCGCCGCCAAATACAGATAATTGCAGAAACGTCACCAGCACACCAAATCCTTATAGGATCAAAGTTCGTAGATTTTATTGCAAACTCATGTCAGTTACACAAGCGCTTTCGGGGCCACACAGGGTCCCTTCATCAGGCATAGCAAATGCGCCCGCCCCAAAATTTTCACATTTTTGGACAGGAGCGTGCGGGAAGACACAGGTAAGTTTAAAGCCTTTTTTTAAAAAAACTTTTTGCATATATCTATTGCTTGCTAGCAGTAGATATAGGCAAAAAACACCGGAGGGTTTAATAACCCTTTACGTTAAGTCAGGGTTTCAGCATCGCACATCACACATGCATTGTGGTGTGAACAATTGCGTTTGATGTGCCCTAGCGGTGACTGGCATTGATCCAATGCAAAAAAAAGACTAATCCGTACTGTATGTGTGAATAAGCCTCCGTTATCACCAGTCAGTTCCCAAGCTATAATCACCAGGTAAGGAATAGCCTTAGAAAATAACTTACCAAAATGAACGCATTCATTTTCCTTTTTCAGGCTGAAAACACCTGTTGGTCTGAACCTACTGATCCTGCCAGTAACAAACTTCTTGTGCTTAGGTAATGCTCAATCACTTTACTGTATCTATGAAGAGCTGTCACGCTAGGCTGCTCCCTCCTGACTAAAACCGCATAATTTCCCTTCTTTCCTTATCTTTATGACATAGGAGGAAGGTGTTCCCTAGTTTACCGAGGTGAATTTACAAGCTTATTGGCTTGCTTTGCAGGATAAACAAGTCTTTTTTGAATATATACAGCAAAACTCCTTCATTGGCTTTTTTAACAGACAAAAATAAAGTAAATAAAAGAATATAACTGTAAGGTGTGCACATACTTTAAGCTCTGTGCAAGGAAAAACAGTTTCCAAGCTTCCAAGTGTGCATTGTGTGAGCCTAGGAAGTTAACAAGGTAGCGCCTGTCAGATTGCAGGAGACCATTGACCCAAGCTGAAATGTCAGGCTCAGACATTGGTAAAATAAAGGCGCAAACATAAATCTTTAATAAGTAAAAAAAGAAAAAATGTGCTACAAGGATACCAAATGTGCAGGAGGTATCCCAAGATCAGATCCCTAAAGAACCTCACTCTGACAAAATGAAGGACAGAAGGGATAGAGTTAATGAAACAATAAAGTCCCCAGTAGCGGGACAGTTGCAATTCAAGACAGGCCTGGTCAGGCACGCAGATGTAATCCGTAATTACTTCTACTGCAATATAAAGCATATGTTCAGAGTTTGTCTGGAATGTGCTAGACGGAATGGCAGTCCTGCTAACATACTTCCCTCTACTATTTTACACAACACCAATGCTGCTAAATACATGATCCATTTTTAGTTCTCATGGTTTATGTTTTAGAGGTACATGCAATGGATGGATTCCTTCAAGCAATTTAAGGATCCATATTAATAATTCACGAAAACTACTTGCGGTATGCCACAAAACATCTTTGTTTTAAAACAGCCTTTCTCAACCGTATTGCCAGAGGAACCATTGGAATAGTTTTCTTGCCTCGGGGAACCCTGCTAAAAAATAATATATGTACAGCTCATGGTACATTAACCTGATCAGTAAGTTGTAGGTACAATAATAAATAAAAGAATAAGGAATGTGGTGTACCTAGCATCTCTGACACTCAGAGCGGATCATTTTATTAATATCCTCCTCCTATATGACAAAATTGTTTTTAGTAAGACTCATGAATTAAAATAATGGCCAGGAAAGATAGTACTGTACTGTGTAAAGATTGTCCCTTTACATTGGTGTTCAGTGGACAAATGTTCCTTTGTATTGGTGTGCAGTGAAGAAATGTTCTCTTACATTGGTGGTCAGTGAAGACATCTTCCTTTATATTGGTGGTCAGTGAAGAAATCTTCCTTTATATTGGTGGTCAGTGGAGAAATGTTCCTTTATATTGGTGGTCAGTGGAGAAATGTTCCTTTATATTGGGGGTCAGTAGAAAAATGTTCCTTTGCATTGGTGGTCAGTGGAGAAATGTTCCTTTGTATTGATGGCCAGTAAAATAATGCCACCTTATTGCCACATTAGTGATCAAAGAATATAAGGCAAGTTGACATAGGTGGTCAGTGTAAAAGTGCACCCTAACAAAGGTGGTCAGTGGACAAGTACTTCTTACATCGGAGGTCAGTGAGAAGGTGCCCCTTTTCCTCTGAGGTCAGTGGAAAGGTGCTCCCTTATATTGGTGGTCAGTGCGACAGGTGACCCCCTTACATTGGCGGTCAGTGAAAGGACTCCCTTACAGCGAGGCTCATTGAGAAGAATGCCCCAACCAATAACTTAAAAGGTTATTGGTGTCAGTGGTTACTTACTTAACAGAAAAGAGGAGAGGCTCAACTGGTCCCACTCCACGGGCACTGTAAAGTGACATCAATCCATGCTGGAACTATGCAGGCACCATCAGGTGAGAGGTCAGTGCACCACACATGACTGCTCGTGGAGCCTCTAGCAACCTCTGGGGGAAACCTAGTTGACAAAGGCTGGTTTAAAAGCACTTTAAAAAAAAAAAAAAAAACACTACTAAAAATGAGAAATTCTGTGAGCTACACAGGTGCCGGCACCAACCAGTGTGCAATTTTCTGATCAGTTCCAAGTATGGATGATGGAAAATATTGGCTCAAGCTTTGTTGCATGCAATGGTTAGCATGTGTGGACCACACACACACAATCAATATTTAATCAAAGACAGGTTTTATTTTCTGCTAACGTTATCCCACATTAAATATTTCAATTGGAACCAGTAAAAATGCAAGCCAAGCATTCCTTGGGTCCAAACGCTGCCTGCCCTCTTCAGATCTTAGAACCCATATACGGTAACACAGAATCAAGTGACAAGGGATGAAGCTCAATGCATGACATCTGAACGACCCAGTGAATCTGGCTTGGTAGACTCAGTAAAACTCCTATTAAGAGTAAACAGACTGGAACCCTCATTTTTTGTACATTTTCAGTGTCTGCAGTATAGCATTAGCAGCTCATTGATTTTACCTGTTGCCAGGAGATGCTGATGAATGAATAATAAAAAAAAAAATCTACATTCTGCATTGTTGGCTTCACAAGGAATGATTATTTTCTACAGCAGGGGTAGCCAAACGCCGGCCCTCTGAATGTGGAGCAACTACAAATCCTCGAAGGGCTTGTTCACACAAAATGCAGACCACATCTCAGTTTTTTAGCGTGTTTTTGACGCGTTTAGGGCTGTTTTGCAAAAAAAAAAAATATATATATTTTTTTTTTAAAGTTTAAAATGGGCTTTTAGTGCATTCCAGTGCGTTTTTTATGCATTTGCATGCGTTCCAGAGCAGGTAAAATAGGGCTTGCTGCAGTTTTTTTTACATGCTCTGGAACTGAACGCTGCAGTGTGAACTAGAGCCCAAATTACCATTGGAATACATTGGACGAAGTTTTGATCCGGTCTGTAACTGCACTGCTCCTGGAACGCGCTGACAGCCACAGGCATGACTACCAGAGGCAGATGTATGGTGGGATTTGTAGTTTTACTACTGATGGAGGGTCGGCGTTTGCCTACTGGAGTTTCACCATAGCTGGAGGACCAGAGTTTGCCTACCCCTGTTCTACAGCAGTGTTCTATGTGTGTGGTCCACAACCTGTCTTCCCACAATCTCCATTATAATAAAAAAAATATCAATTTTAGGGGAAATATGTATTAACTATAAACTGGCACTCGCCAGGTCAGCAGGATCACAAGGTGAAGACAAAGAAGAAAAAAGCCCAAAATAAGAAAACTAATACAGCCACCACATCTGAGTACCAGTAAACTGCAATATACATTTTTATTCATGTGCTTGGAAATGCCTTAAGGATTAAAACCCTGACTCATAGGTAAGAACATACAGTATCACATATAACCTGCCTCCCTCCCAGGATTCAGGTAGCCAATGCCCCTTAAAAATTACAGTTATCACCCAACTTGTAAGTTTTTCTCTAGTTGTTGTCAATGCCACTGGCTCCTAAAATAATGCTGCTGGCTCCTGGATTGTACAGACTGAAGACTGAAGAATTAGTCCACCCCTGCTCTACACAGTAAGTGCTGTTTTTTAAAGTGACTCTAAAAAATATATTCAAGTACCTTAACTATGAACAAAAATGTCCCTTATTTGTGTATGACTCATGTGTAGATTGTCAAATCATCTCTGAATTGGTGCTGACACTGTCCTTCCTTCTGGAGGGTGGCTACTTTTGTTCCCCATGGTCCTTGTGTGTTATAAAGTAGCCACCGCACCAAGCTCACTCCCATGATGGATTACAATCTCACATTTAGTTTACTAATTTGTATTGAGATTGTAATCCATCATGGGAGTGAGCTTGGTGCGGTGGCTACTTTATAACACACAAGGACCATGGGGAACAAAAGTAGCCACCCTCCAGAAGGAAGGACAGTGTCAGCACCAATTCAGAGATGATTTGAGGATCTACAGCTGAGTAACACACAAATAAGATACATTTCTGTTAATAGTTAAAAGGTACTTGAATGTATTTTTAAGATTTAACTTCTGAGGTTAGTGTCACTTTAAACTTTACTATAGCCACAAATTTGCTTTAAGGCTGTGACACACTGCACACGCGGTGGCGCGCTGCCTTCGCGAGCAGTGTGTCATGTAATTTTCTCCCCCCCGGCATGTCTGCTTGTGAGATGAAAAATGTCATCTTCAGCCAATCAGTATAAACCCGCACGTCAGGATGCGATGTCTGGCCGTTTGTTACGCACAAGGCAATTGGCTGAAGGTGCAGTCAATCATCTGCCTGCACTCAGCTCACACACTGCACGCAAAGCTCCGCGCTGGACAGCTTTGCTTCGCTCTCTACGCCTTTGCGTGCAGTGTGTCACGGGCTTTAATGCGGCAGAGTTCTGTTAACCTGAAACACCACCTCTTTCCCAGTAAGACCCTTTCCATCCCCTACTGTGTCATTGCTATTGGAGAACCACCACCATGCACACTCGCAAGTGGATAAACCTCTCTTTATGCTCATGATAGGGAGGAAACTAGGACAGTCCATATGTGTTTTAGGCTATGTCTATGTGTATCTATATAAATGATCAGTCCACTCCTTACTCTGAAAAATAAAAAAAAAATCTATAAAGAATATTTTCCAAGAACAAAAGCCGCTGAGAAATCTTTCTTGCATAGAAAACAAAAGAAATGACTTTAGTGTCGCGCAGCGTGATACAAGAGAGCAGCTCTGCCTTCATAAGCCGACCTTTCAAGTAGATAAAACAGGGAGTAGGTTGGAGAAATTTAGTGAAGAACTCCAGACAGCCTCCTGCAGGGAGACTGAATCCGCCGTTTACTGCAAATGTACTGATGATGCTGAAAGCATAGCGGAGGAGCTGTACTAAATGTACACCTGACTATGCAAAGTACAACCTATGCAGTATTCAAGACCACTGCTGGCCACACACATTTAATCGTATGTCAAGGCAAAATAAAAGAAAACAAACATGTTTAGTACATCTCTACAATACATGCACATTTCCCATGTTTTATCCCTTTAACCCTTTCGCTGCCCCGGACGTATTCCCCCACCACACCGCTGTATATACTTTTCTGCACTCCCCTACAGATCTGTTCAGCTGCAGGAGGGAAGAGAATCCCTGTGTAAGTTCCAAGTCACTCTGCTCCGACCTTACGCAGGGCTAATGACACGTTTCTTGCCCCCACATGACCCTGGGGATTAGAGGATAGGGTCTACGCCTGCACTTGTGCCATCATTACCATTGGGACTGTCGCTACGGTTCCTGGAAATCAGAAAACTCAGAGGACAGACAGACACCTCCAGGCCGACCATTCCGGCATTTATACTGACCTTTTTCTTAGATGTTCCTACCGATATCACTGAAAGAAGGCATTCCCGGCTCCTAACACCTGTCTTCTAGCTGCTAAACAGGACCGACTGGCTCTAAATGAATGCATCTACTCCTGATTCCTGGTCCTTGAAACTGATACTGCACCCCATAACGATGAGCCAGCACTAAGGCCCCATTCACACTGAGCGACATGAAAATCGCGCGATTTTCCGTACAATTTTATATGTGCGATATTGCGCGACTTATTGCGCAACTTTTTCCTATTGGGCTGGATGCAATCAGGAGCAAAATCGCTCGAAATTCGCAGAAAAAAGGGTCATGTAGGAGCGACAAGCTACAGCGAAGAGCTACAAGTGATATTGAGCGATATTGAGAGGCGAGATGTGAACAGGTCCATTGAAATGAATTGGAGAAGCTACATAGAGCGATATCACGTGGAAATATGAGCGATATCGCTGCTAAAATCGCGCGATAAATCGCTCAGTGTGAATGGGGCCTTAGGGTAATGAATAGAATAGCTGGACTAGAAAGAAAGTTGATAAGTAAGCCAGACCTGTTTATTTACTTTTGTTCTGTTCGAACAATACAATAAAGGCCTATTGCTGTTTTAGGCGAGCTGTTAAACACTCTTCAAGAATCAATGACAGTTCAATGCGCAACAGCCGTGCACAGGCAACCTCTCATCAAACACAACAGGAAGGTGGAACAGTTTCTAGGAATAATGACGTTGGCCATAGGCAGTCTGGGCATTGTTGGTCAGACCGTGTGACAATGTAATGTCTGTTGCAGCAGCAGACACTCACACACGGGCTGCATGTTCTTATGGTGGAAGGCTGGTTGGATAGGTTTAAAAACATGGTCCGACTGGTATTCTTTTTCCTGATATAAGACGATGCCTGAAGGTGTCTTCCGGCACTCTTTGTTCTCTGCTTCAATCACATGTCCAACCACCCTTGTATATCAAAGGTCCCTTACAGTCATCCTGCACTTTGCTTACTCAGGGCTCAGCTTAGCCCTCCCCAGCAGAATATACCGGTCTTTTTAAAGTCCCCTGTAAGCTTACACAATTCAATGGACCGCCTTGATGACAGCACTGATTGGTCCACATGGAATAAGTCACATGCTCCTTCATATCTGGAAGTACTGAGTATTTCCTTCAGCTCACAGCATTGAACTGAGCAGGGGAGGGAGAGGGTGAAAGAACGGTAAGTGTATGCTGCAGAGAAGGATTAAAGCAAACCTGTTGATTTGCCCTGAATGAGTAAAGTATAGAGTAGCTTTCAAGGGTAATTGCTCAGACAGAGGTGGGACTGCATTCCATGCAAATACTGATGCCGGGTATACACCCATTTTATCTGTTCAACCTGCAGACTGAATAAAGAAAATATATCAGATCCCTCCATTGAAGCTTACAAGCATCAAGAAATCCCCTTATTTTTGTTTAGGTGCTAAAAAAAATCAAATAAAAGTTATACTCACCCGTGGTCCGAGCCCCCTGCCTCTGACCGCTGTAAGAATACCTGAATGTAGCCTGCAAGCTCTGTTGGCCCGACAATTTTTCAACCGGCTCCTTCAATCAGCTGATGGAAGGATGCCGGGTGGAAGGTTGCCAACTAGGGATACACCGATACTAGTATTGATGCTGATACTGAGTATTTTAGCGAGGACTCGTACGCGCCCAAATGCTCCCGATGCTTACCCTGATACAGGAACTTCCAGTATCAGCAAGCTGGTCGACGAGTAATTACATGCCGCCCGGTATTCCTGATTGGCCGAGACAGGAGCTAGGAGCTGGCTTCCCGGGCAATCAGGAAGCCAGGGGGTGGGCAATGACTTGCCGCCTGGCTTCCTGATTGGTCGGAAAGCTAGCCAATCAGGAAGCTGGGTGGCAAGTCATTACCTGCCACACGACTTCTTGATTAGCCAGAAAGCAGGCTCCATGCTTCCTCGTCACCTGGTGACCAGGGAGCATGGATCCGGCTTCTCGGCTAATCGGGAAGCCGGGCGGCTAGTCATTACACACTGCCCGACTTCCTTAACGGGACTTCCGGTATCGGTATTTGGTAGCTCCTGGAGGGCGGGGACTGAAGTGAATGTGCAACTATGTAAAAGCGCTGCGTAAATTGTCGGCGCTATATAAAATACCTATAATAACAATCGACAAGTAATGAAAAAAAAAAGATCGGTACCGAAAAATCGGTATCGGAGCATCCCTAGTGCCAACAGCCTAGTGACAACAGATCTCTGCATTAGCACAGCTGCACTGCACGCATGCAATGTTTTAATCCTACCCGACTTTTCCTCTTCCACTTAGTATTCATATATCCTTCTGGTATATTGATATTTTTAATCAAAGCGATGGATTTTTACTCTCTGGCACGGAATCATTTTCATAGTTGGATGCAATCATAACCAAATGTTCATTGAGTAAAGTGCCGGCCGCCTCACAAGATTGGCAGCTGTTCTGTGCTCTCAGGGTTTCTGAAGGAGTTGGACGGAATCAAGCTGTAGAGCTGCAAAAATAAAACTACGTTTATGAAATGAAAAAGGTCGGTCGACCCAAAATTGATATTTCAGTTATAATTAAAGGTTGATAGCCTTTTATATCACCCAGATAATCCAGAGGCGAGATAGCTCTGCCCTTCACAATCATAGACGCTTGCTCATCTCGCTGCTGCATTATAAAAGAAAAAGAATGGCCAATGGGACGAGTGGGACCTAATATGAAGGATGTGGCAGGTGGGCGGAGCTGGGAACTTTGGCGCAGAGTTCTCACCAACAGAAAACGCTCAGCCTGATCTGAAATTTCTGCAGGCATGCAGAGAAGGATTGGAGTTTATATGAAGATCAACAACAGCATGTCTTGAAACTGCACTCCACAAACACAGCTAAATACAAAGATAAAATACATATGTGGGAGCGGCTTCACTTGCCAAAAGATTTGTATTTTAGTACATTCAGCTCTGAGATTTACACAGCGCAGCCCTGTCCGGGGAGGGGGGAAGGCGGCCTGATATTTCACTGCTGCAGTTAAAGGAGAACTATGGGTTAAGTGTTTTACCCCATAGTTCTCCTAAGGGTCACAGGAGGACAGAAACTAGCATCCTCCCCTGACCCAAAGCTCAGTATATTGCGAGCTACAGCTTGCGATATAACGAGACAGCCGCAGCCAGGACGGATCCCGAAATTACTGTCGAGATCTTCCCAGCTGTGTGAGTGACAGCTGGCTCTGCCTATCTAGAGGCAGAGCCAGCTGTACCCGCCCCCTCCCCCGTACTCTCCGCCAGTTAGCGCTGGTGGATCGGAGAGAGAAGGGGGAGAATCCCTGCAGGGAGCCGTGATTAACAGTCACGGCTCTCTGCAGGGAGATGGAGAATTGAGCGAGCGACCGTATGTGTTCGCTCACTTCCCGATGTATTGAGCCGACGTGTGACAGTTTCATTGTCACACGTCGGCTCGAACTATGAGGTTGAATGAAATTCACTCACCTCATAGTTCTCCTTTAGGTAACACTTGCAAGCCCTGTCCCTTGTGACTGGGCACTCAAAGAAGCAGCAGTATACTGATAGCTCATCTCTCCATGACTCTTCTCTCTCCTTCAATCAGCATGTTCTTTGCTGGCACATGAGCCATGCAGCACAACTGACTGACTCCTTGTGCTGCTTCTCCTCCTCAAAGTTGGAGCGCTGCTGTACAGGGACAGTAGGATGCTGATAGTCAAATATAGCAACTTAAACTGTCTGTTACAAAGCTATCCTTTAAGCCCCTTCCACACGGGCTGATCAGGTGGGGATCTATGCACGAATCCGCTCCTGATCGAGCAGTATGGATCTGATGTCATCTCTGCGACAACTGTGTCCATCCAGCTGTTTGATTTTCTGGACCTGGCCGGAGTCGGGGTGACCGGGTATAGACAGATGCCACAATCGCTCTCATGGCATGTTCACAAGATAACTTGCACGTCCCCGATGCGTTTCTGCATAAGCGTTTTTGATGCGCCCAGTGCATTATTTTTAAAATGGATTCACATTGAGTTTAAGCGTGTTCTTATACGTTTACATGCATTGCTGTATTCCAGTGAAAAAAAAGCATGCAGCTGTACTTTGTTTTGAAAGCTCTGGAACTGAACACAATCGTGTGAACTGGCCTCATTGAAAACCATTGGAATTGCTGTGTATGCCGACTTGGTGCAGATAAATAATACGAAATCACCTGCACTCCATACAGCGTACAGACCTTAATGAAAGGTTGGTGCTTGAAGTGACAGCACGGATGGCGCCGTATCAGAAACACTCCATAATGGAAGTCACCAGCACTCGATGATATGTGCAAGAAGTAAAGCACTTTTTATTATATTGTCACATGCGGCACACAGCCAACGTTTCGGGGCCACACAGGGTCCCTTCTTCTGGGCGACATAGTGACTATGTCGCCCAGAAGAAGGGACCCTGCGTGGTCCCGAAACGTTGGCTGTATGACACGTGACAATTTAATAAAAAGTGCTTTACTTCTTGCACACATCATCAAGTGTTGGTGCAGATAAAAACGCACCGGTCTGGAAATGACGTGAATAAGCCCTAAGCCGGCATGTGGTTACCATAGGAAACGTGTCCCTCTTTCCAGGGTGACCTGTCGAGTGTCATAATATAAAACCCGGAAAACAAATATCTGCTTAATCCATCACAACCACTTTCCAAATGTCATTATTAATACTAGAAGATAGAAATCAAAAGACAGGATCTATTGGTTTCCTTTCAGCAAAGACATTTGTATTCCTTCAGTTTTATGTGTTAAGCAGATTTTGTGGGAAGACGTTTCAAAATATTTTTCAACAAGGCCTTTACATTAATATGTGGTATAAATAAGCAAAATTGCTTGTAAAGTAGCACATATACCTCGGAAAACCGTTTGTAACGAGGCGGGGAAGATTTATAGCGCTATAAATTAGACAGCTCAGCAACAATGAAAGGATCTGAAAGAAGAGAACTAAAACTGCTGCTTAAGATCACAGAAATGTTTTGCATGTGGCTGTAAATTTGAGCCCGTAAAAATAAGCTGGATGTGCCAAAAAAAGTCAGCGGAGGGACCTTTCCTGATGTAGTCACAGGAAACGATGACAGATTTGTAGCTGGCTGTGCTATGAGAGCAAAGTATTCTCTGCCATTCTTGCTGCAAGCCACAATTCTGACCGATAACGAGCGATACATTTACCTGCCCCAGTGAGGGGAATCCAGAGCTACCCATAGATATAAGATGACAGGAAGATCAGTTGGATTAGGAGACAATCGCATGTCTATGGGTGCTGACCAACCACTCTGGGGGCGGGGGGGATGCTGGTTGGGCAATTGATGCAGCAGGTTAGAAAAAATATCCTGATCACCTCTTCCCCTGCTATCCCGCCACCCCATGGTAAGCAGCATTTGCCAGTACTACTATCCTCCTCTCCCTCCATTCCAGATAAATTTGACCAATGCTGTCTGCTCCAGGTCAGTGTCTCACGAACGCACGATTACAGACCACCCTACTAATGTGCGTTGGAGGGTGAGTGCCAGCTACCAAGAGAAAGAGGAATAAGAGGAATAAGAATAAGCTGTAGCTCGCGGTATACTGAGCTTTGGGTGACAGGAGGACACTAGTTTGTGCCCTCCCGTTACCCTTAGAACTATGGGGAAAAGCCCTGACCCCATAGTTCTCCTTTAAGTTAAATGAGAACTATGGTCTCCAACAAAAAATATATGTGCTGCTTTTTTTCCTCTCCTCCCTCTCACCTTCTGTAATATATTTTGTTGTTTTACTTAAAAGTACTTAAAAGAGAACTATGGGGTAAGTGTTTTTCCCCATAGTTCTCTTCAGGGTCACGGGAGGACATATACTAACATCCTCCTGTGACCCAAAGCTCAGTATATAGCTCTACCCAGAGCGCCGCAGCCAGGACGGATCCCGACAGTACTGTTGAGATCCACCCAGCTGGCTGATTGACAGCCGGCTCTGCCTATCTAGAGGCTGAGCCCACTGTGCCCGCCCCCTCCCCATCTGTTCCTCCAGTCAGTGCTGGAGAATCGGAGAGGGGAGGAGGGGAATCCTTGCAGGGAGCGGTGACTGACAGTCATCTCTCTCTACAGGGAGATGATCGGGGAGTGAGCGAGTGACGGTATGTGTTCGCTCACTTCCCGATCTATAGAGGCGACGTGTGACAGTTTCAATGTCACAGGTCGGCTCTAAGTATGAGACTGAGTGTAAATAACTCACCTCATAGTTCTCCTTTAAATTAAAAGTGCATATACTGAACATGCCAGTGAAGATCACCTAATGCAGCTTCCTGTGCTGAGTTGGCAACAATGCTGCACTGTTCCTAAATTCAGAGCACCATTGTCACTCTCATGTAGGCTGTGACTGCTTGCATTAGAGTGGGATTGGAAGATGCTGCAGGGAGCGTGACTACCATCACTGTCACTGCTGATTCACATGCCTGTAGCTTGTCGGGTGTCACCTGGCCACACGTAATCCTGCCCATTGTTTTCTGGATTGATAACACTACCTGTGTTATGAAACCCTCCCACTGTGAGCTGCAGTGTCTGGGAGGGGGAGCGTGTGAGACACGAAGAAGGATTTGGCTCAGTCAGGGAAAGTAAAGAAAGTTTATTACTTTGAGGCTTGTGCATTACATAGTAACTGGATTGAAGACCTGTGTAGACTTCTGAACAGAAGCCTTTAGACATACTTTAATTCTCGCTGGTGGAGGTTTTTTTTTTCTTTTTTTCATTTCCTCTCTGTTTACCTTAACCTTCACAAATGTCTGGAAGCCAGCAGCAAAAGGGCATATCTGAGGCTTCAAGCTGGGCAATTCCAACTCTAATGCTCATTTACAGCCACTGTCATTGTGTACGGCCAGAGCTGGAACGAGGAAAGCCATAGTGGAAGCCTGTGGGCAAACAATTAACTTAATTATCGAAAACGGTGATACCGCAATAAAAAGCCTTCTGTGTTTACCAAACAAAATGCAGCACAAAATGTATCAAGAATTACTGCACAAAAAGCTTCAAAGGATGAATAGCACAGAACGGCAATGTTTAATACGGCTCAAATGCTGTGTGGCAAATGAAAGTTATCGGAATTCATTTTTATTCCTGACCTAGTTTACAAATAAGCGCAAGTAAATGGCAGAGCAGATCCAATTAACGGGATAGTCTTTCACACATCTGCAGCTGACATGAAGAAAAGGGTGAGATCAGAACTGGAGCACAGAACTTGTATTTAAAGGAAAACTATTCGGATAAAACTTGCTGGGGTGCGGTTAGAGCAGCAGATCTGTTTGTGTCTTATTTTAGTTGTTTTTAAATAGGAATCTAGACAAATGTACACTGGAGATATACAAATGAGCTTCCTACAAATGTGCACTGATTCACAGCATGCAGCAATATGTAATTGGGAAATTTGGAGGAGTGAAAGGATGCCAATTGAAATTGTTTATCATTGTTAATCTCTTGCCACTTAGGCTGGGTTCACACCTGGGTCATCTTTCAGCGCTGATCCAAGCGCTGAAAAACGCTCAAGCAGTGAAATCCTAATTAACTCCTATGGGCATGGTTCTCACCTGGGCGTATTTCAGCGCGTTTTGGCACGCTGAAAAACGCAGTACGCCCGAAATAGTACAGGAGCTTCTCTGGGGAGGATTACAGCGCGTATCCATTGGTATTCCCGAGTGTGGCTCGGGGTTAACAAAGCGGTAACCCCGAGCCACACTCGGGAATACAGCGTAGGTCTTACCTTCTCCGCGATCCCCCACCGGTTTCCTCCGGCCGCTGCCGTCTTCCGGGTTCCGTCCCTTGCGAGCGTCCACGTCCCAGGGGGGTGGAAACGGCGGGAAGTTTAAAAAGTTTTTTTTTTAAACGAAAAAAAAAAAATCATACCACCAGAAAAACGAGCGTCAAACGCGCGTTTCATTGAACAAAAACCGAGCATAAAATGTGCCTATTTGGAACGGCCATGTGTGAACCCAGCCTTAGAGATTTAAAGCATATGTCAGGGCACAAAAAAAAAAACATTAAAGGGTTAGTTCACCTTTAGGGACACTTCCCAAAAACAAGATGCATGCATCCCAGCATACTCTGCCAATATAAATCGCCATTCA
Organism: Nanorana parkeri; assembly: GCF_000935625.1. Lineage (NCBI taxonomy): Eukaryota > Metazoa > Chordata > Amphibia > Anura > Dicroglossidae > Nanorana > Nanorana parkeri. The sequence continues at coordinate 191,873 of NW_017307329.1, forward strand.
GCTTTAAAAAAAATGCTCCTGTGTCATGTCATACCTTAGCGCTGGGTGTGACTGCAGGACGTGTCTGCGCGCCCTCAACATAAAAAAAGCAAGACCGCGGCTTGTTCAAACACTGAGCATGCATACGTGTTGGAGGCGCACAGGTGCATCCTGCAGCACGGCTCGTATGGCCCTAAGGTATGGCATGACACTGGAGAATCTTTTTTAAAGTTAAACAGTGTTTTACATTCAGCAGAGCATGCTGGAATGCATGGGGCATTTTTTTTTTTAAAAGGTCCATAAAAGGGTGAACAAACCATTTAAACACGCGGTGCCAGCCCTGCCTACTTGATTTCTCATGGATTACAAGGACCACATTTCCTCATCTCCTCCCCCCTGCTTATCTCCATAACTTTTTGCGGAGCGCACAGGAAGTTAACCACTCACCGGATTCCTGGCAGGATCATTAGGTATTTTTTGCAATTATCGACAAACAGTGGCATACCAGTCATAGCAGCCCATGTGGCTGCTATGGGGCCCAGGGTAAGAAGAGGCCCCCGTTAGGGGGGCTGATTAGGAAAACTAAACGGAGGTTTCCAGAATAAAAGGACTGATGTCAGACCTCAGGATATAATAAATCTTTCAATTGTATATTTACCAGACCAAAAGGGAGCAAAGAAGAGAAGTTAATTGCTAGGGTTCACATTCACTTACAGACCTATCCATCCCCAATGTGGTGAGTTCTCTCGTTTAAGGCTTGTGCGTTACATAGTAACTGGATTGAAGACCTGGTTTAAGGGCAGGAGTAGGGCAGGTTCACACCATTTTTCGGACCAGATCTGAAAAAGTTAGAATAAAAAACATTTTCGGTTTTGGCCTGACATTTTTTTTTATTTCGGTTTCGTTTTTGAAATTTTCATTTTGGTGCACCTCTAGTAAAAATTAATAAAAACAATAACAATTTACAGTGCTGATCCCCTGCTGTCCTTCGGCACTTCAGAAAAGATGAGCTTGTACTGAACATTACTTCCTATTGGGAGTAATCGGGAAATAATCCAATGTGCACTGTAGAGTAGATAGGTGGAAATCGGATCTCCCAGTAATTGTGGTCTTTGGCAGACAACCAACCAAATTGCCTAATGCCTAATGAACTTCACTGTGCCCTGTTCACACAACGCATTGTACGGGTCACCATACACTCTGCTCATTATTTTATAGCTGCAATGGCTATCAGCAACAGAAGGAAGTCTATTTTCCTCAGAGATCCTTTAGCTGTTTGCAGGCATTGTACAATCTTCAGAACAGCAGTCGCCTTCGCTCTGCAAGATTGGTGGCTGTAAACATCCTACTAATTACCTGAGACTGTTACTATCAACAAAGATGACATAATAAATGAGTCAATAACAGACTGTTAGGTCTAACAATATTACTGTTACAGTGATACTCTTAAATAATGTTTACAATGCAAGCTAAGACTAGCCATACATGTTTTGAGCAGAGAGAGAAGATTACTTGATTCCCCCATGCATGCTAATCAATGTGGCTGGAGGAGTCTCCCCTGGCAGCCATTGTGTTCAGACAGCCGCAACACCCGCAGCTGTCTGAATACCTGAACAGTGAAGGCATTTGATAGGATGAGGAACTGATCAAATCGAAAACTTTAGATTTTTAAAGCTTTAGTTTCGCTGGGTGGTGTCAACAGGGCTACTCCAGCTCAAATTTTGGCCCCATTCAGCAGGAATTGGCTGAAATTTGACCAGATTATGGCCCTTAAAGAGGAACTTTACCCTTCGTTTTGAAATGGCAACAAAGGCACCTTTAGAAATGTTTAGTAAATTAAATCTATAAACAGATACTAAAATATAATTGTCGTTTTTTTATTTAACTGCATACCTTATTTTTCTTTTCCTCCCCATTCTCCTCACAGTGGCCATTTTTAGTATGGGCAGATGAATCCATCTCCCTTTACTTCCTAGAACTCTGGTACATGTGACTAGGACATGTGACCATGCACAAAAATGCCTTTCCTTGAGAGCTCCCGAGATTTTGACGTTTACAGATCAGATTTCCCAGCAATGTACTATGATGTAACTTTCCCGGGATGCATCTCTTAGGCACAGGCTCCATCATGAATGCCTAAGAGGACCAGGAAGTGGAAAAACAGTCATTGTAAGTAAAAGCAAAATATGTTTTTACCTAATGAATGTAAGATGATTTCATACCAGCATGCAGAGCTGTATGCTGATGTTATTGTTAGTGAAAGGGGGTAAAGGTCCGCTTTAAGGGTATCAGCAGAGGCAAAGACACAGATCAGGACATCATAATGAGCACAGGGCAGCCCACCCGCAAAAACTTCTAACATACTTTTCATCAGAAATAAAATACAAGACAAAGAAAGTGAATAAATATAACAGGGCAGCAAAGACATAAAAAGGAACATCATAGTTAAAGCTCAACTGCAGGAAATTAAGCAAATACATTTATGCAAGGATAACTGCTTGTTTATGCCTAGGGGACAGGAAAAAGCTGTTTTATTTACCTGATCCTCCCACCACGCTGCCAGACTGGTCTTTGCAGCTTCTTCTCCCCTTTGATCTGGTGATCTAAGGACCACTTGTGTCATGAAGTACAATGCAGGCTCCATAGCTCTGCACTGTATGTGAGGACACCGAAGGATAGCTCAGAGCTGGAATGGCGGGGTAAAAAAGTAAATTGCCGACTTCCAGGTAAGCGGAGATCAGGTAAGTAAAAGTGCTTTTTTTTCCCTTTTTCCTCTAGGAATGAACAAGCACAGTTAAAAGAGAACTATGGGGTAAGTGTTTTTCCCCATAGTTCTCTTAAGGGTCACGGGAGGACATATACTAGCTTTCTCCTGTGACCCATAGCTCAGTATATTGCGAGCTACAACTTGCAGTATACTGAGTCCGCCGCAGCCGGGACGGATCCCAACAGCGAACGCTGCCTATCTAGAGGCAGAGCCAGCCCCCACCCCATCCGTTACTCCACTCAGCGCTGGAAGACCGGAGCTGGGAGGGGGGGAATCTCTGCAGGGAGCCGTGACTGACAGTCACGGCTCTCTGCAGGGAGATGATCGAGAGGTGAGCGAGCGTCTGTATGTGTTCGCTCACTTCCGATCTATTGAGCCGACGTGTGACAGTTTCATTGTCACAAGTTGGCTCAAACTATGAGTATGAGTGAAAATCAACCCGGAAGCCGGATGCCGGCAGCGGCCGGAGGACACAGCGGGGATCGCAAACAAGGTAAAACCTACGCTGTACAGTATTCTCAAGTGTGGCTCGGGGGTTACCGCTTTGATACAGAAAATTAACCCCGTGCCACACTCGGGAATACCAATGGATACGCACTGAAATCTGCCCCTACGCGCGAAAAGGAAGCTCAAGTACTTTTCCGCACGTAGGGCGACAAAACGGGCTGAAATACGCCCACGTGGGAACCATGCCTATAGGGATTAATAGGATTTCACCTTCTGAGTGTTTTTCAGCGCTTCGATCGGCGCTGAAAAACACCCAGGTGTGAACCCAGCCTACATGTGGTCCATTAGTTAAAAATTCTCCACCACCAGCTCGTATGTCACTATAGGATATGGTCCACTGATACTTCCGGAAGTGTTGGCTTCTGTTGTCTCCCGCAGTTCTCACTGGTTCCTCCCTTTGACCTCATGTCTCCTACAGCGACATCAGGTCAGATGGGCGCATCAGTGAGAGCTACAGGAGGCCGAGGAGAGCAACACTGCTAGAAGTGTCAGCTTTCTAACAGACTTCGGGGAACTATTTCTACTGGGAAGCAGGAACGGTAAATATTTGCTGCCTTCTTTAATAGATTGCTCATTCTTAACATGGTCACTTTATAGGCAAGTGCTGCAAAAATATGTGCTTACTGAAAATACACTGTATTACCCAATAAAAATACAAAAACATTGATTTCAGATCATTTACTTTAAGAACATTAACCTATGGCTAGGAGGAACAACCAGCAAAGGCAAACAATAGGTGGGGATTTATGCGTCTGACGGTCTTGAAATTGCATTGGGTTTTTGTGTGGCCCAACAATAAAGATTCCGCAAAACCTTAAATACAATCTGCCTTCGAGAAAGTCATTATGAATGATGTTTAGCAATATAGTTATATGGGTAGAGAAGCTTATTACAACTAAAGAGAACTGGAATTCTTAAAAAGCGCAGCTAAGGAAAGCTTCTGTAGTGCAGCCAAACTGTAGGGAAATAGCATATTCATTCACAGAAATGCCTTTACCACAAGCTGTGACCCTTCTGCTACGCTGGGACCAGGAAGCCTCGGCTCCTTTGAGGTTTGCCCGCTTTACTTAACTGTGTCATGGCAGATGCAGAATGCTGTACTTTCACTTCAAACATAAGCAGAAAGGGTATGGATTATGTTACTGACCACAGGTAAGAGCAAGAACAGTTTATATAAGAGCCAAGAAATGGCTTCCAAGGATCCTCAATGTAATCATTATTAATGTGGATTTTTATCCATCATCTCCTTCCTCCCCTGCAGCCTCATTATTATGACTATTTTTTAGACAGCAAGTACCCTTTTCTCCGGAATAGTACTCACTCTTAATTCCTCATTTCTTTGCCTATGCAAGGATGACTTTTCCTCAGTTACCTTCACAATGCCGCAGCCTACTGGGATAACGTAGCATATCTCGGGAGGCTACAGGACATTCTCCCTGGGCCAAGACCAGCTGTCAGTGATCTGGAAGTAACAATTGGCTTCCCAAATCCAAGATGGCGGTATGGAAGACCAGAAACCCTGAGACTGCTTGGATGACATAGTGGGTAAGGTTAAATAAAGCACAAGTCCAACGTGTGTTTTAGTCCCCATATCCTTGTATATTCAGTGAACTAAGAAACTCATCTAAAAGTTTCGTGAATTTATCAATGCCATCAGCAGAAACTACTGACTTTGGAAGGGAATTCCCCATTTTTACTACTCTCACAGTAATTTAAAAAAAAACCTCTTGTGCAGTCTAAATTTGAATCTCCTCTCTTCCAACCTCTTGTTGTGTCTTCAATAGAGTTCTCAGTATAAACATCTAACTCCAAATATTGTGGTCCCCATTAATGATTTAGAAAATTGCAATTAGGTCCCCTCTTAAGCACCTCTGTTCTAAGGAGAACAATTCTAATTTCTGGAAGCGATCCTCATAACTCAGACCCTCCATCCCCTTTATTAAATTTTGTAGCCCTTCTCTGAGCTTTCTCATGTTCGAGGACATCTTTCCTGTGGCTTGGTGACCAAAACTGAACCACTCAAGGCGAGGCCGAACCAGTGACTTAAAAAGGGGTAAAATTGTGTTTTTATCCCTTGCCGAAATCACTCTTTTATTGCAGGATATTATCCTGCTTGGTTTGCTGGCCGCTGTTTGCCATCGCATACTACTGCTGAATCTGTGATCCATGAGGACCCGCAGGTCTCTCTCCATGTCTGACTTCCTCAGTGGAGCACATCCTAGGTAGTAGTTTGCACACACTTTCTTTGCTCACATGTGCATAACCTTACACTCTTCAATATTAAAGCGCATCTGCCATCTTGCAGCCCACGCCTCAATTTTATCTAGGTCTTGTTGAAGTACATTTATGTCTTGATAACAATTTACTGCCCTACACAATTAGTATCATCTGCAAACACCGAGACTGAACTATTTATTCCACTCTCGTTTATGAATAAGATAAACAGAATCGGTCCCAAAACCAAACACTGGTGCACCCCACTCACAACCTTTGCCCAATTAGAAAATCAACCATTTATTACTACCCTCTGGATCCGTTCGTGCAGCCAGTTTTCCACCCATGTACATACAATTTCATCCAACCCGATAGACCTTAGTTTGTGAATTAAATGTGTGTGGGGGACTGTATCAAATGCTTTAGTAAAGTCAAGATACACCACATCTACTGTTGTTCCTCTGTCTAAATGAATACCGACTTCCTCATGACAGCACTGGACTTCATGAGCTGGTAGTATTTGTAGTTGCTATTTTGCCCTAGCCAGGAGAAAGTCCTCTTCAACATTAAGGCCCGGTTCACACCTGGGCGCTTTGTAGTGCGTTCGAACGTTCTGCAAAACGCTCAAACACCGAAATCCCATTATTTCCTATGGGTATGGTTCACACCTGGGCGTATTACAGGTCGTATGAACGCGCTACAAAACGTCCTACGCCCAAAGAAGTACAGTAGCTTATTTGGGGCGTTTTTGTCGCGTTTCCATTGACATACAGCCAAGTAGCCCTTGGAAACGCGCGTTTTGTTTACCGCGAGTTGCGCGACAACACGCGCATATTCGATACGACTAGGTGTGAACCCAGCCTAAAGATGTCTGAGGTTTCCTTGTTAGCCAGAAAACCCTCTTCTGTGTGCATCTCTGAAACAATGTTGCCTTGAAGAAGGGACCCTGCGCGGCCCGGAAACGTTGGCTTCTTGATGCATGTGACGTATCAATAAAAGTTCTATCAGTTTTGCACATTACAAGTGAGTGCTGGTGACTACTATCTTTACTTGGATTGTTACACGGCGCCATTCATGTCATCATTTCGAGGCTCCAATGGATATTTAGTTTGGTTCAAGCGTTGTATGGTGTGCAGGTGGTTCTCTAATGCCATCTCTGAAACTACTTCCCCATTGTTACTAGGAACCTGGCTTCCTTGCATTCAGAATAATGGCCGCCTAGACTAAATAATTGTTTCTACAAAGGATTGTGCCAGGCTGACAGTAACAAGATGGAACATGTTTCAGAGATGTGTGTGGCTTTCTGACATAGGTACCAGATGGCATATTGTGTCGTCTACTCTTAGCCAAGATGTTTAATTTTAGAACTTTAAAATGGCTGACAGGTTCACTTTACAGCACTGTAGGCGCACACACACGACAAATTATTCCGACAATTGGGTTTAAAAGATTAGCTTACCTGCAAATTGGCAACCCCTGCAGGCTTCAGATATGGACACCAAATTGGTACAAGGTTATATTTAGAGATCTAAACAGCTTTTCCATTAGAATCTCATTAAAGATAATTGAACGTAGCCTCTCCAAGCCTAAAATGGCTGATTCAAAATACAGGGCACGTCGTGGTTTTTTTAACCAGATCAGCTTCTGCACCTGTATATCACTTACGGATCAGACCAAGTTTTTATTTCTCCTATTAGCCTAAGGGTTAGGCAATAACTTTGGCTTTCTCTGGTTAATGCTGTATTGCAAAAACTATTTTATTTTCTATGCAAGCTATAAAAACAAAAAAACTACAAATAAATGTCTTTAATAACTAGTGTTAGGGCCAATTCAAACCAGGACGTCCTGTATTGCAAAGCACATGTGTTTTATGCTGCACTAGGAAGTCTGTTCAAAATAAATAGGTTGCACATTGGCTTACCGTGCACTACCACAACACCCGAACCTTAGATAACAAGTATACATTTTATTCTATTATTTGTCCCATTGATACTGTATAGAGAGCAAGTCTCAGCTGTCATTATAAAACCTGGGATTTGCCACCAATGGAGACTGGCAAATCCATGAGGATTAGGGCATAAGGTACTTTGTTTCATTAATCACAAAGGAATGGGGCGTAAGGCGTATGCCCCAGTATACTTTATTTAACTAATCCCAAAGGAATAGGGCATAAGGCATATGCCCCAGTATACTTTATTTAACTAATCCCAAAGGAATAGGGCATAAGGCATATGCCCTAGTATATTTTATTTACCTAATCACGAAGGGATAGGGCATAAGGCATACGCCTCAGTATACTTCATTTAACTAATCCCAAAGGAATAGTGCGTAAGGCATATGCCCCAGTATATTTAATGTAACTAATCCCAAAGGAATAGGGCATATGCCCCAGTATACTTCATTTAACTAATCCCAAAGGAATAGTGCGTAAGGCATATGCCCCAGTATATTTAATGTAACTAATCCCAAAGGAATAGGGCATATGCCCCAGTATACTTCATTTAACTAATCCCAAAGGAATAGGGCGTAAAGCGTATGCCCCAGTATACTTCATTTAACTAATCCCAAAGAAACAGGGCGTAAATCCTATGCCCCAGTATACTTAATTTAACTAATCCCAAAGGAATAGGGCATAAGGCGTATGCGCCAGTATATTTCATTTAACTAATCCCAAAGGAATAGGGCATATGCCCCAGTATACTTCATTTAACTAATCCCAAAGGAATAGGACGTAAGGCGTATGCCCAAGACACTTTATATAGGGCATACTCCATAAGTCTGCATCTAGTTACAGAAAATGTAAACACTGAGGTTCCATTCACCCCTGAGTCTTTTGTTGCATGATTCCTGAAGTGCAACAATGCTTAAGATGAAGAATTACATTATTTTCAATGTTCATACCTGAGCATTGTGTCATTGTTAAGCTTGTCACTTGCTGTCCCTCTTGGTGCAGAATCATGCATTTTTGGGTCCATAGATTTTAATTGGAGTGCCTGAAAAACACTTTCTGGAGTTCCCATTTAAAAGTCTATGCACATTTAGTGTGACACTATAGCAGGGATAGGTAACCTTGGTACTCCAGCTGGGGTAAAACTACAAATTCCATCATTCCCTTCCCTTTGGGAGTCATGCCTGTGGCTGTCAAAGTCTTGCAATGCCCCATGGGACTTGCAGTTCCATAACAGCTGGCGTGCCGAGGTTGCCTACCCCTGTGCTGTGGTGTGAATAGAACGTTGTCTGCTCCTTTTGAAAGATACAGTGGGAAAAAAGAACAATCAGCTCAGTTTTTCATTTTGCTGATATATGTCTGAAGTCTCTGTTTTTTTGTACAAATTAATCCGACCAGTTGCAGCAATAAATATCTAACAAAAGCGGACACATATGCATTGTGACATTTGAAAGGCCTATTTGGAAAATTCTACTGTCCAATAGTGGAACGCTGTTTATTTTACGTCTTATAAATAAAGAACGGAAGTTCCATGTCACAAAATCAACAAGACAGCACTCCACACCCAACCAAGCACCATGGACGGGTGTATGTACTATGGGAGGGCCAAGTCAGGACACCTGCCAGGATATGAGAACTGCCACCTTGTCTTTTAAAGGGGCCCTGTCATTTTGTTTCTTAGATCAGCTCTTACAAGAGTTACTGACCTGAAACAAGAACGTGGCCGGCGACATATTGGGGACACATAACCTACATTCATTCAGCAAGCAGTAGAACCAGGATCAAGGGAACAGCTCTGGAACCTGTATCTTTGGAAACAAGCCAGCAACATCGCCTCCTATATTTCTATTTGTACATGTTCCCTGCAGCCAGATATGATGAGCAAACCTGTTCATGCACCAGGCAAAGCTTAAAAAAAAATTAATGTTATACCTATGCATGCAGATGGACTTGAAAATATTTAGGACGTCTCACCAGTCAGTCAAAAATGTCACCAGTCAGCATGACCGGACTACACCCTTGCAATTTATGTTACCATTTTTTAGGGGCATATAGAGCTTTCTTTTGGTGGTATATAATCACCACTGGGGGGTTTATTTTTTACTATATAATGAAAAAAGTACCGTAAATTTCGAAGAAAAAAAAAATGTTTTCCCTACATTATGTTAAAAAACATTTATTCTTACCCATATTTTTTATAAAATATAAAAGATGGGCTCACATTGGGTAAATAGACACCAAACATGTCAAGCCTTAAAATTGCACGCGCCCGCAAAAAACGTCCACACCGAAAATTGGTCATAGGCGACGCTTTAAGCGCTTTTACTGCTCATCATTTTAGTGTTATCAGTGATTGATGGCCCTAAAATTATTGCTCTCACTGCGACGTTTGCGGCGATACGCAACATTTTTTTATGCTTCTTTCATTTTTTTTATTACTCTTATTTTTTTTTACACTTTATTGCTATCATATAGGAGGCCAAGAAGCTTCCTATGTGATAGCCAACTTACATGACAGGTCCTCTTTATGGAGACATTAGGGGTCTCCAAGACCCTAAATGTCACCTAGGGACCCCCAGAGAAGCTGATGAAGCAGAGACCTGCTTCTCCCCATCTTCTGTAGCTGGGAATGACAGCTGAATGCGGAAGTGATGTAATATACATCACTTCCTGCATTCGAGGATCGGAGATCAGAGGGAGATCGTGTACCGATCTCCCTCTGATCCCCCGTCACCTAGCAGCCGTGCCCGCAGCTATTACAAGCGGTTGGGCGTCTCACTTCAATGTCGTTTAATTACAACAGCCAGCCAGGAAGCCGGAAGGACGAGTGGATTTTTCAAGCCGTGCAGATTTATCTAATCTACACAGAATATTAAATTGACCATACACGGAGCAGATTTCAAGCCGCAGATGGCCCTGTCAGCACCCCTCCGCTTGACAAAACATGAAAAAGGCTGAAGCAAAAAGTACTGTAGCTGCTGACTTTCCAAAGAGCACACACTTACCTGTCCAGGAAGTCCAAAGTCTTCTGAGAACCTGATGTTATCACAGCTCCTTGTGCTCCCACGTCACTACTTTGGATTTGGGAGCCGCTGTGACTTACATGTCTGCTTACTACTGCGTGAATACTCCAGACCGATGTACGCACAGAAAATGGTCATGTAGCCTCCTGGGATGTGGAATGTGTATCCCAGGAGGCTGCAGGTGAAGAAGACATCACCCTTGCATATGCAAGGAAAAAGGGAAGTGGGTAGTAAGTACCGGCTAGAAAAGGTATTTGTTACCACCCCTGCAGTTACTGTTCAACCAAAAAAATTTGGACTGGTTCATTTACCAAAAGTTAATTGAAAAATCAATATTTGTGGACCGGCGGGGTGGGGAAATTGGTTAGAGGGTCCCTACAGGGCCACACACTTGTCGAAATTTTAGCTCAGTCAGCCTGGCCAATGAGTGGCCAGCTTTAGAGCAATTGGGTAGTGTCTGACTTTCCGACTTTCCTCTGAGGTTTATGTGCTACTTTCACATTGGTAGGAAAACCTCGTCCAGTCACTATTATATGTCCTGAGATGAGCTAAAGCCAGAAGTGTCTGTATGTGCCTCCTTCCTCCAACACTGCGTTGACAAGAACACTCAGGGTGACTCAGGCATTCCTGTTTCTGTCTGCCACTAGAATAAAACACATATCTAAATGGCCAGGTTGTACCTACACCTCAAAGTATCCTAAGATGTCTGTGTGTAGCTTGTAGTGACCAGAGATATTAGAAAGCAGCCAGACATCCAGCCACAATCTGACTTTCCTGGATTTCTTCCTCTTATAGTGTCTGCCTTATCAACCCAGCATTCCTGTTTATGCCAAAGAACATGGTAAAACAACCCTGAAATAAGACCTTTAGGGCCTGTTCACATGAGTTTCAGGTCCTGATCAGGTGCGGATCAGCAGACGCGGTGCTATGTGTTTTGCCGAGTTTTTGATGTGTTCCAGTACTTTCTACTTTGCCCCGGCCAGGGAAGTAACTCTCTTTCTACTTTGCCCCTGCCAGGGAAGGAACTCTCTTTCTACTTTGCCCCTGCCAGGGAGGGAACTCTCTTTCTACTTTGCCCCTGCCAGGGAAGGAACTCTCTTTCTACTTTGCCCCCCGGCCAGGGAAGGAACTCTCTTTCTACTTTGCCCCCCGGCCAGGGAAGGAACTCTCTCTCTCTACTTTGCCCCGGCCAGTGAAGGAACTCTCTTTGTAGTTTGCCCCCCGGCCAGGGAAGGAACTCTCTCTCTCTACTTTGCCCTGCCCAGGGAAGGAACTCTCTCTACTTTGCCCCACCCAGGGAAGGAACTCTCTATACTTTGCCCTGACCAGGGAAGGAACTCTCTCTACTTTGCCCCACCCAGGGAAGGAACTCTCTATACTTTGCCCTGACCAGGGAAGGAACTCTCTCTACTTTGCCCCACCCAGGGAAGGAACTCTCTATACTTTGCCCTGACCAGGGAAGGAACTCTCTCTACTTTGCCCCAAGTTCCTACAGCTGGGTGTGTCAAACAATGTCTATATATATGGAATCTTCACCAGACTCAACTACAATCATGTTACAGCTACATTTACTGAAGAACATCCAGGGCCTCTTCACAGCCGGTCGATCATTCCAAAAACCTCTCGGAAATAGCTATAATCCAGCCAAAATTACGCAGGAACTGTCACCGCACAATGCCATCTAGTCATGCAGCAGTTCACTAATTGAATGAAACAATGTTGTTTTTGGCCAGTGTTCATATCAATGTTACAGTAAAACATTGAAAAGTTAAAGCTGGACTCCCGGATAAGCAAATATTATCTTTAAAAAAAGGTGCGTGTATTCTTACTTGAATCTTAGTGTGCTTTGTGTATTTCTTCCCAGCGCAGTAATCCAGCGTGAAGCTTTGTCTCTATGCAGGATCTTCCTGTAATAAAGACTGGTGACTGCTGCCCTCTTTCTCCTTGTCAAGGGTGACTGGTCTTGTATCTACCCCCTCCTGTAGTTTTCTGCAGACAACCTGTAGTGGGTGGAGTCTGCTGGGTCCCTCCCACAGCTCTGCTCTCTGCACTGCCTATGTAAAGCACAGTGAGGATGTCACTGGTACTTTTACAAGATATTATAGTGGACCTTTACCCATATCTTTAAAATAACAACAAACACACCTTTAGAAATGTTTAATAATGACAATCTACAGGTGAAACTCGAATAATTAGAATATCGTGCAAAGTTCATTTATTTCACTAATGCAACTTAAAAGGTGAAACTAATCTATGAGATAGACTCATTACATGCAAAACAAGATAATTCAAGCCATGATTTGTCATAATTGTGATGATTATGGCTTACAGCTCATGAAAACCCCAAGAACCCCAAATCCACAACCTCAAAAAAGTAGATTATTATTGGTTTGGGCCCCTTTTGCAGCACTTACTGCAATTACTTTTGCACGATATTCTAATTATTCGAGTTTCACCTGTACAAACACACACTTCTAGATAATTGCCGGCTTTGTGTTCTTTGCATAACTCATTTCTCTTTTCTTCCCCAGTCTTCTGACAGTGGCCATGTTTACTATGGGCAGATTACTAGCTCTCCTATTACTTGCTGGATTTCTGGCCCATGTGACTAGACATGTGACTAGGACATGTGACCATGCACATCATCTCAGGGAAGGAAAATGCCTTTACCTAAGATGAGATTTCCCAGCAATGCTCTGCTGCTGTAACCTTCCCAGAATGCAATGCTTGGGCAAACTGAAGTCATTTTGCCCTTTCAGAGCAGGAAGTGAATGCCCTGCAAGTATTTTACAATCACAGCATTTTACACCTGACAGGTCTGCGTTATTATTAATCATCATACATAGAGGGATGCATTGGTAGAATTTGATTTTTGAGTGTAAAGATGCGGTTTAATTCTGCAAAGGCATTCGGTGCGCACAAAGTGGATTTATATCCTTTGTGGCTATTAAGGAATGTATTTATTTATTATATTTTTTGACTTTAGTTCAGTTGAAGAATGCGGCCATGTTGAATCTGCATTATCCGAGCACAAAGCTGCATCGAGAGCTCTAGACTCTGTATTACAGAAAGAGAGCCTGAAGTCAAAAAAGATTTGCTATGTTGGGGAAAGTTTAGAAATGGGAATTATGAATAAGCAGTTTCCTGCTGCATGTCCCTTTGTGTTGAATCCCTTCTGAAGAATAGCAGTGCACTTCCTGGTATATAAGGGTGTCTAGACACTCCTTAGAGGAGTAGAAGCTGTACACTCAGCAAGGTATTTTGAAAAGTGAATGTTAGCAGATCTGGTCAAACACTTTGAGCACCCAACAAAGTGTAAGAAAGATTAAAAAAACAAAAACAGAATTTTAATCAAACATCAAACGGTTGTTCACAGTGAACACAATTTCACCTTAATTGCTAACATTTACTTTGAAAAGTGAACAGTCTTTACTACTTTAGTGAATGAACCTCAATATGAAAATTGCTGTTACTGTCTGTAAGTATACCCGAACGGTGCTTGCGGCCGCAAGCACTGTTTATCCAAAGATTTTCCAACATGTTCGTTCAGCAAACGTCTATCTAATGTTCGACTTCTGCCGATGGAATAGGGACACCAACAGAGGGAAATTCGCTCCGTATGTACTCTGCTTTAGTAAAACATTGTCTCAATGAAATAAGAAATAAAAACTTACCCTTGCAGTGGGGCTACTGACTAGAGCTGCAGCTAACGATTATTTTCAAAATCGATTAGTTAGCCGATTATTAAGTTCGATTAATTGGTTAATCGGATAAATAAAATACATTTAAAAAAATGGCTCCAGTGATGGACTACTAGTTACCCCTCCCACCCTGCAAGGGATAAGTGCTTGTTTTGTTCTGTGGGGCTCAAATGGACAATGGACCTGCATTAGACGTGATGATCACAATGGTCCTTGACCAAGGGGAGACCTCTGACCGGCAGTGCCGCAAGGGAGCATGGAGCCAGCTTCCCAGCCAATCAGGAAGCCAGCTTCAACTGTTCCTACGTAGCCTGGCTTCCGGAGCAATCAGGAAGCGGGACAGCACATCCTGACCCGCCTCCCGGCTTCCTGATTGGCTAGGAATCCGGGTTCACTTGTTGCTAGGCATGCTGGCTTTCTGACCAATCAGGAAGCCGGCTGGGACATCATAACCCACCGCCTGGCTTCCTAATAAGCCGGGCCAACGGTACCCCGGGATGACAGCATTGGTGTTCAGTATCGGCAAGTAATGAAAAAAAAATATTGGTACTCATGTTCAATGCAACCACAGCACTACTGTGGTTGTGCTTTGCTGATTTTATCTCCCTACAAACTGACTGGACAGACTTTCTGCAGTCTCTAATGGCATGAAACACCCACTATGTACTATATTATCCTAACCTAGACAAGGATGCATAACAGAAGGAGACCTTTTATTAAAGTGCGAATTTGGTAAGACTAATCAGAAATTACAATTAGTTTTTTTTTGTCAAATAGCTTTTCACAGCCTTTTCAGATAAGGAAAAGGATGCACAAGGTTATTGGGACTGTATACATCTCAGATAAAGGTGACATTGTGGGAAGAAAGAAAGAACTTCCCACACATGAAACCCCAAGAAAAGACCAACTGTTACTTGACAGCTTCCTGTAGCTGAAAATAGCTGATAACATTGTGCAATAACTCCTAGCGCTGACATACGTTCACCATCATCTCTCTATACACTCTGTACAGGGGTGCACTACATTTAGGGTTCAGCCACATCAGTCCACATGCAAAAACCATCCGCTTTAGCGTGCAGGCTGGTGTCCATGCATGTGTACAACATAAGGCACTGTTTACATTTTTTTCAACTCGAATGAAATCTCACAAAGTGACAATTCATTATCTTCTATTTATAGAAAAGGACAGATAGACGGAGAGATCCAGTGCAATGCAGATAAAGGAAGACAGGCTGGCTTGTTCTGCACCTCTCTGTTCCAATGTGGTGTGAATGAGGTGCACCTGGGCAACACGGGTCTCCAGACATAGTGTGAAGGAGCCCTAAAAATATGTTTGTGAATATTATTTGTAGCTGCTTTAAAGTATTTTTTTTTTCCTATGCCTTTACTTTTACTGAAGAATTAGAGTGTTTGTCTAGCCATGCCTAAAAGTTCATTGTGTCCAGCACTGAAATACCAAGAACGTACGGTTCCTGAACATGTGACCTCGGCCACCAGTTCCCACCAGGCAACCACAAAGGGTTCTCCCAATTCTGATTCTGCTCGGTCACCCTGTCGCACAGGCTTTCCACGGAGTCACATTATTATTCAACACACGTTATGTAGGCATTGTCCACCGATGTCACCATTGTGAAATGCCATGCATCCATTGCTGGAGCGGATGAATACAGGCAGAGGCTGCAGGAGATCAGCAGAACTGAGATGCAACAAAAGATCAGAAAGGTGTAAATAAGTATTTTGTTTAGGACACACAGTGCTTACAATTAACAAAGAACTCCGGGGGAAATGGTTTTTATTAATGCGTACAGTGGGCCTACTCCAGCATTGCAAGGGTTAACTGCTCGTTTGTGTCTAGGCGCGGAAAAAAAAAAAAAGTTCTACTAACCTGATCCTGGGAGCCGGCTTGTTCTTATGATAATCGTCAGGTTATGGGCAGCGTGCGACCACTTCTACTGTAAGGTCGCACGACTTTCATCTTCCGAGCACGCTGGAAAACCTGCCGAAAATCGTACGATTTTCGGTGGGTTAGTGGCGTGCTCGGAAGACGAAAGCCGCACGGGCCGGTGTGCGCAAGCGCTCACTGCCCGCTCAGCACTGCAATCATCGCAAGCCTTGCGATGATTGCAAGTACGATCTGCCTGTCCAAGATGGGCAGATCGTACGAGATTTTAATTATCGTACAACCCTCGCATAACAAAAGTCGTGCGATGGTTGTAAGGTGTATGGGCAGCTTTAGACCGGTCCCTAGAGCCTAGAGCCTCCCCTCCTCTAGCGGTCTATGAATCATTGTGTCATCACGTTCTATATGAGTGTATAGGAAGCTGAGGAACATTCCATCTGTGCAGCAGATGACCGGAGAAGCAGAGAGCCGACTCAGCAGTTCGGGTGACTATAACTTTTTTTTCCCGCACCTAGACAAAAACGAGCAGTTAACCCTCGCAGCTTACCCTCGCTCTGCAATGTAGGAGCCCCGGGGATGATGCATTGAGCTGCCATTCACAATGAATAGAAGTTGCTGCAGCACACCGCTGTAAATGGGTTCTGAAGGAAACCTGTACTCACAGAAATATGGGGGCTACCATTATTGACCTCCTTCCAGAAACTCTCCGGGCCATTTACACCTGTCCATTCCGATGCCTCGTGCTAACTCATCACTGTACCAAGCCTGCGTTAGTGCAGTGCGCTGCCATTCATTTTAAAGGCAATGCACCTCTGACTCATGTGCGCTGCAGTGCAACACAGCACACGGGAGGCACCACTGCGCGCTGCGTCGTAACAAAAAAAATACGTCTGCTTTTTGTCCATTGTGGAGTGTTGGCATTCCATTCATTCATGTGGGGAGCATTAACACAATGCAGAAGAGAAAAGAAGTCTGAATGACCCTCATTACCTGGATGTCTCCAACCAGAAACAAAGCAGCACTCCAAGATGAGCATACTTGTCCTGGGTCCCTGGTCCTGAAGACGTACAATTGATATAACTGCCAGGCAACTAGGAATTTCAGGAGGTTAGCATTGGCATCTCCGGTATTTTCCTCAATAGAGAATTCTTTTCTTATGCAACTTTAAAGCAACTGATGGATTAAACGAAAAAATAAATCGGCAACTAATCAATTATAAAAAAGGTGCATGTACTATTTTTTGTAACGCAGTACACAACACCCTGCTGTGCATGCGTTGTGGTGTATTGCAACTCACGTCTACTGGCAAAGTACATTGGGGTGTTATTAAGAAGAAATAGCGCAGTAACCCCCAATATGTGTTTTTGCGATTCGCACTAATGCGCACATAGTGAGAACCCCGGGTCAGCGCCGCTGCATTTGGATTATCCTCACCTGCTTCATTAACTGCTTAGCTCACAAAATGCCCTTTATCAAAGCAACACGCAAACCGTGCCAGTAAACAAAACCGGCGGTAGGCAACCAAGCGAAGACACAACAAATGCCCTGATTTCTCCAGGCACAGCTCATCTCTCTTCCTCTACATACTAATACAATGGTCATGTTCACAGCTCTCTGCTTCACATTCACTGCACATATAGGCAGGACGCCGGCCAGCGCAGCAACTAGACGGAAGTATTCATCTGTCTGACGAGGTACATGAGAACTCAGCCACATGTCCTATGTACACACGTCAGCAGTGCCGGCATGTATCTGGACACACCTCAACAATGTGTCAGGTACAAAGGATTCCAGTGTGTGACCTGGACTACGTACCCACTCCACCACTCTGTATAAGCAGACTTCCTACAGGGATATTCAACCCCTCCCCGGACTTTCATGGTGAAAAGGTCACATTATGCAGGATTAGCAGGATATGTACATCCGGATCATTCAAGTGTATCTCTAGGTAAAACCCAATTTTCAAGTTTTGGATAAGGGGGGGGGGGGAGGTTAGACCTTGTGTCAGGTGTTTATTGCTTGACACAGATCCATCCTGCACACCAACAGGAGGGGTCACGGCTTACGGTGATATCGTAAAACAATCTATGAGAGTCTCTTTTATTGCGGTCTGAGTTCCCATTGGGATTTTTTGCCCTTTTGGTCTGTTAAATCTAACATTCAAAGTGTTTTCAATAAGTGCAAAAAAGCAGCTGTTGATCCTGCCAGAAATGTTGTGAGCACTCTGTGCTGACTGCTATCAGTTAGCATTATTCACAGCTCTCTGGAGACTACAGCACACCTCCCCACTCATGCTATAGAGAGAGAGAATGGTGAAAATAAAGAAAAAAAACATTCTTAAAAAAAGAAAACAAATTATTATTATATTATTATTATTATTACAGTATTTATATAGCGCCAACAGTCAGTCACCACATCTAAATCACATGGTTAGAATTTCATACCAAAAAAGTCACCAGAACATTTGATAATGCCATCAGAGTCTTGACGAATGTCATTTGCTTTTACCATTTGATTTTGGAATGAATGGAATTCCCTGAACGAAGCCCTCACTCACTCACTGTTAGAATTTCGTTCGTCAAGAAAACTTTTTCCATCCTGCTCATTACTATGATCAAAAACGATCGTCGATTTGACCTCATTTACTGTTACTATAATGAATGTTCCAAAACTTTCATTGTAACGGTGTATTCTCAGCTTTTGGAGCAGTCCAATGTGTTATATTTTGGTAATGGGGTTTGAACAAAAAAAAAATGTAAACACCCATACCTGATAAACAAACAAATCTGCGGAGTAATGCAATGTAAAGAAATGTTTTTGTCCCAGCCCACAAAGCCATGATTTTCCAAAACTGTTAAAAAAAAATACAAAGTTCATATCCCTGCAACCATGGCAACAGTACTTTGTGTACACAATACTCCAACATAGCTCAAGGAAACGGCTGACTTTTCCCTGCAACCCTGTACAGAGTTTATGTACACTTTCAGACATCCCCAACAATTTCCAACCTTCAGCTGGCCACCCATTCACATGGCAATTTCATAGAACCATCGCAAACCAACAATGTTTTTCATACTCGACTAGATGGCCGCTTATTTTTCAATCAATTGACTAATCGGATTAAAAACTGAAACACCATCTTTAATATAAAACAAAATACACAAACGAGTGTTACAAACAAAGCTTACTTTAGAATAAAACTGCATGCACAATTTCTTGCAATTGCATCGCACTGTAATGCACGCCGTTGCGGTAGCGCACGTTCCAGTGCGGGTGATCCCACTGCGGGCAGGAGGCGCATTTGGGGTGGCACTGAATTCAATGGCACCGCAACGCACCTCCCACGCCAGAATCTGTCAGGCCAAAACCAAAAATTACTTTTTTCTCAACTTTTTTTGGGGGTTTAATAATTGGCGGGAGGGCGGCTTTAATTCTTCTTTAACTTTTTTTTTTCTAAAAACAGACCCCTGATCTCCTCACTGCTGTGCACCAGTTGCAGGGGTCTGTGTTCCCTCTGATCCCAACAGGGATTAGAGGGGACATAGAACTGATGAAACACTGGCTCCCAATGTAGAGGACGAACTAGGGGAACCAGACCAACTAATCGATAATGAGAATTGTTGACAACTATTCTCATGATCAACAAGTTGGTTTTAGCCCTACAAAGCAACTTAAAGAAGAGCTCCGGGGGAAAGATTTCTTAATCCTTGCAGTGAGTCTACCCCACACTGCAAGGGGTAAAGTGGGTCTAAAGCCTCCGTTTTTTTTGCCTATATCTACTGCTAGCTAGCAGTAGATATAGGCAAAAAGTTTTTAAAAAACGCTTTAACAGCGGTTTAAACTTACCTAGTTATCGCTGCACGCTCACGAGCCGAGAATCCGGAACTGCACGTGCGGCCGCAAACGATCTTGGGGCAGACGCATGCGCAGTTCCGATTCTCGGCCGGGAGACAAGCAGAGACGCAAGGTAAGTCTGAGGACGCGTGCACCCGTATGCAGACACCGCTGGATCGGAAGTGCCTGCAAGCAGACAGGTGTCAGCGCTGGATCGGAGACCCGACGCACCGCTGGAGGGACACATGAAAACATCAGGAAAGAAGAAGAAGATCGGATTAAGAGACATCATCTAAGGTAAGTGCTAACATTAACATGGGGGGGAGGGGAAAACTTTTTATCCTTTAATGTCACTTTAAGTGCTCCTTTTGGTCCCGCGATTCTCGTACGATAAATGTGCAGTGTATGGGCACCTTTATAGATGGACAGACCAATCAGATGACTCGGTGTTATGCTGCTCCTTCAGTGGCTGGACAAAGGCATATATGTGTGCACTGAAATCTGTATTCAGCTGTCAGTACCAAGTTCAGCTGTAACAGTGCGTCATTAAAGAACAACTCCAGGAAATGTTATACTAACCCTTGCTGTGAGGTCGCCGTGAGGTCGTCGTGGCCCCCATCCCCCTCCCCACACTGCAAGGGTCAAGAGCTTGTTTTGGTCTAGGTGCAAAAATAACAAAGTTACTCACCTGAAGCTCCGAGGCGGCCGGCATTGGAATGTCACGCAGCGTCCTCACGTCCTATACACGGTGTATAGAATGTGATGATCTACGAGACCCCAGACTGCTGCACTGGAGGGGGAGAGAGGCTGGAAGGACCGGTCTAAGAGCCAGCCGCCTTGGAGGATCAGGTGACTATCACTTTTTTGTTTTTGCCCCTAGACCAAGACGAGCAGTTAACCCTTTCAGTACAGTGGGGTAGCCCCACTGTGCCGTGCTCCACAATGTCACAGCAGCCTGTCCAGCACGGATGCAGGCTGCACTCTCTGTCCTACATCCTAAACGCAGCATTAGAAACGAGCCGGTAACTAGATTAAATGATAGGAAGTTGGAGCTGTAAAAGGAGAAATGAAATAATCTGTACCCCTTCCCTCACTTCGAGGGACCTTCCCCTGACATCTGCTGGGGCTCGGACACTTGGGGGAAGGTGGATCTCCTGGGTCCTCTGCTGCTCCTACATCATTCTAGTGATATGAAGGTGAATAGGACCTATGGGGGACCGTGCCAGATGTGTCATCCCAGCAGACTTGGGGGGACAACTACTGTCAGAGTGACGTTGAGTGGGACAGACAGAAGGACAGGTACAGACCCCGCTCATCTTTTACACATACCAGAAAACATTATTATAGCACCAGCAACACTCCGAGATGTGAGCAGAATCCAACCCTCAAAGCATCTCTCACTCATGAATGCAGATCACACAGATATACATTGCCCAGCACAGCATTCCGTCACATCTCTTCCCAAACACATACAATCATCGTGTTCCTGGACTGAAACTCTCTCAGCTCCACTTCCCTGAACTTCCTGTCCACTACAAGATCACAGGGGAGAGCACAGTCTCCAGTAGCTGTCCATCTACTAGCTTGAAGGGCTTGTTCACACCATAAACAGTGTGATCCAGAGTGGTCAGCTGCTGGAACGCACTGTATCTCATCCCGACTGGCTTCCTGCGTTCAGAGGCGGTGCGGTGAGTTGAAGTCAATGCCAGCGCAGCCAAGCCCCCCCCCCGCAGTACAACTGCCCGCACCAACATGCGTAGCACACCAGTGCCTGTGTTCCATTCCATGCTGCATTTTTGCAGATTGCACCGGAATGCAGGCACTGGTGTGGCTGCTGTGCGATTGACTTCAACGCACTGCCACATCCCCTCCCGCCCCTGAACGCAGCAAGCCAGCCGGGATGCAATACAGTGCGTTCCAGCAGCTGACCGCTCTGGAACGCACTGTATATGGTGTGAACAAGCCTGAAGAAAGGAGGAATGGGGAACAGTGAATTGTCTGATCTTGGTGTGTCTGTGTGTTTGCTGGGACACACACATCTTACTAGCACACACAAGGGTGACTCCATAGGAGCAAGAGAAAGGAGCCACCCTAAAACAGGAAGTCAGGACCAGTGCTCAGGGGATCAGCTGATTCTGCAAGACACTAACTATTAATCATCAAGAAGCCGCATTCATTGTACAGGTGAAACTCGAATAATTAGAATATCGTGCAAAAGTTCATTCATTTCACTAATGCAACTTAAAAGGTGAAACTAATATATGAGATAGACTCATTACATGCAAAGCAAGATAATTCAAGCCGTGATTTGTCATAATTGTGATGATTATGGCTTACAGCTCATGAAAACCCCAAGAACCCCAAATCCACAACCTCAGAAAATTAGATTATTACATGCAATCAATAAAACAAGGATTGTACATAGAACAATATCGGACCTCTGAAAAGTATAAGCATGCATATGTACTCAGTACTTGGTTTGGGCCCCTTTTGCAGCAATTACTGCATCAATGCGGCGTGGCATGGAAGCTATCAGCCTGTGGCACTGCTGAGGTGTTATGGAAGACCAGGATGCTTCAATAGCGGCCTTCAGCTCTTCTGCATTGTTC